>NC_054535.1:104988917-105256417 GCF_017654505.1 Polyodon spathula
TTGTAAAGCTGAAGAGCAGCTCCTGAGCTCACAATCAAAGCTCTTTTAAATACAATGCCCTCACAGATTCCAATAACAATGAGGTTGAGACATTAGGAAACTTATAACAAGGGTGTGACAGGGTGTAACAGAGAGACAACAGGGACCGGAGTTGAAACAGGGAGCGGATTTATTAATACAAACAGAAAGAAAGTAAATAAAGTTGGTCATGTGACGTTACCAGCCATGGTAATAGCACAGAGGACACATGAAGCAAGCTGCACATATGTCAAATTAAAACACAGTACAAAAACTACAAATAAAAGGTGCCACGCAGGGCAAGCGCTAGCCTTATAAACGAGGCATCCTGCTCCAGGAACCGGCTACACTATGTAACCCTCGCTATACATTACATGGGATCACCATCCCCTAAACCAGGGGTGCCCAATTCTGGTCCTGGAGGGCTGGAGTCCCTCCTGGTTTTTGCTCCAACTGTACACTAAATTGCTTAATTGGGCCAATTAAGCTTCTAATAAGTGCTTGATTGGTCCAATTAAGTAACAAATGCCAGGAGGACACCGGCCCTCCAAGACCAGGATTGGGCACCCCTGCCCTAAACTAACCTACTGATGAGCCAGTATTCATAAGACGACTCCTGCTGCTTCACATGGATTTGGCTGGGCATTGCCTTCACAAGCACCGCTTGCAGTTTCAGGGTTATGCGTAGCTGTCTTTCCTGCAGAGCGGACGCTCTCCTCCCGAGTATACGCCACACCCTTCTGGCATGGCGTTGCAATCGCCCCGAGCCATCTCCCACGGATGTTTTTATGCTGACGGACACTCTGTCAAGACACGCCCACCTGCTGATTGAGGACCAGCGAGCCAATCGCTTGCTGTCCTTCCCCTCAACCAAGCCTAGCAGGCAGCAAGTCTCAATCTCGCACCCGTCTGTAAACACTAATTAAATCACACAAACCAACTCCAAAACAATACACAATAAACCCACTTCCACATACAAATTACACCGACACTAATTCCCCATTATATTCCCCACAGAGGGGTATTGTATGTGTTTTATAACACGTTAACCCTGGGTTTACCGAGCAGGTGCAGTCAGAACTAATTTTAAGATTACAAGTAAAAAGTACGATATTGAGAGTCAATTGGCATATTAATGCTCTTGGAATCCATTGCTTCAGAACATGACCTCACTTCATTTACTACACCAGCAAGGATAAAGAACAGACTTTTCTTGTTGCTTTTAAATAATACAGTGTATGGTTTCCTTTTACATACTTTGGGCTAATTTCTCAGTGCTTTTTACTACAAAGCTTATTTTTTCTCATAAAGTAAAAAACATAGCCAATAAAGTTACCAAACCCAAACTAAACACAGTAAGACATGCTTCATGTAGGTGCTTGTATGTAGTCCTAAGACGTTAAAGAGTTGTAATTGGTCTCTTTGTTCTGTCAGTAAAAATATAAAAAATATAAAAATATATAAAAAGGCCCAAGCCTAGGATTTGACTACTTTTAAATACCCACAGTTAGAACTGCTGATTTTAACAAAGACACTGTGAAGATCCACCCCTGTTTTGATCAATCGCATTGAATAAGTCTTAGAACAGGTTTCTATGTATTAAACGTTGTAGTGCTTATGGCAAAACTGCCTGTCACTTTATTGCCTTAGGCTTTGGCATTAAAAAAATGTATGTATAATTGAAAACATACATAATATTTGTTAACATGTATTTGACAAATGGCCCACTGTTCTCGTATACAGTTTCACAGACATGACTTAATGCTTTAAAGAGTCAGATATGTTAACGTCTTTCTTGCAAGTTATGGAACCTTTTTACTTCTCATTCAATTGCCTTATGTAATCATACGTACAATAGAAGGACCCATGGGCATGAGTGAAAGCAGTTTACTTATACTTTAGGGAAAAAGCAAACTCAACAGTGCAGGGAGATCTCTCTACAAACTCCACAGTGCAGTGAGGGCTATCTGCAAATTCTACAGTGCAGTGAGATCTCTCTGCAAACTCCACAGTGCAGGGAGATCTCTCTGCAAACTCTACAGTGCAGTGAGATCTCTCTGCAAACTCTACAGTGCAGTGAGATCTCTCTGCAAACTCTGCAGTGCAGGGAGATATCTCTGCAAACTCTACAGTGCAGTGAGATCTCTCTGCAAACTCTGCAGTGCAGTGAGATCTCTCTGCAAACTCTACAGTGCAGTGAGATCTCTCTGCAAACTCTACAGTGCAGTGAGATCTCTCTGCAAACTCCACAGTGCAGTGAGAGCTCTCTGCAAACTCCACAGTGCAGTGAGGGCTCTCTGCAAACTCTACAGTGCAGGGAGATCTCTCTGCAAACTCTACAGTGCAGTGAGATCTCTCTGCAAACTCTACAGTGCAGTGAGATCTCTCTGCAAACTCTACAGTGCAGGGAGATCTCTCTGCAAGCTCTACAGTGCAGTGAGATCTCTCTGCAAGCTCTACAGTGCAGCGAGATCTCTCTGCAAGCTCTACAGTGCAGTGAGATCTCTCTGCAAGCTCTACAGTGCAGTGAGATCTCTCTGCAAGTGCCACAGTGCAGTGAGGGCTCTCTGCAAACTCTACAGTGCAGTGAGATCTCTCTGCAAACTCTACAGTGCAGTGAGATCTCTCTGCAAACTCTACAGTGCAGTGAGCTCTCTCTGCAAACTCTACAGTGCAGGGAGATCTCTCTGCAAACTCTACAGTGCAGTGAGATCTCTCTGCAAACTCTACAGTGCAGTGAGATCTCTCTGCAAACTCTATAGTGCAGGGAGATCTCTCTGCAAACTCCACAGTGCAGTGAGGGCTCTCTGCAACTTCACCAGTGTTGGTTCTATGAGTCCAGACAGTTGTTTGGATTGGACAAATCTCTTTGTTTTAATCAGGTGAAAATGAGACGTGTGAAGTGTTTATTTATTCAGTTGTAACCACAATAGCTAATCTCCAATGTTTGTTTTCACCTCTGTTCCACAATCCTGAATAATGGCTTCTAAGTATTATTTCTTTCGAAAATCTATATGGAAAAAGGAGAACGTTTCAAAAAATAAATAAATAAATAAATAAATAAAGAAATAATATGTCGTCCCCTCCTCCTTAAAGTTGTTATTAAGATTTATTTATTTTTCACAATGGATTTAAAATGTCACATCCAAAACCACAGCTTTCCGTTATTTATCTTAGGGCCTCATTTACGAAAGGGCACTAAACTTTATAGTGCACGACAATTGCTATTACTGTGCACATTAATATTTACTATTGCAACTGTATTCATTATCATGCGAAATAGTGGGCATATTATGGTGCACAGTAATTTTGTTGTGCAATGAATATGTGATTTGTATGGTAATACATGATAATGTATTTAAATGAGCCCACAATAATGAGATGGGCTGTGGTATTGAGTATTCACATGGTATTTACTAAAGGACGTTAATTTTAGTGCGCGTATTACAGTCATCATTTATTAGTGCGTATGGAGACCAGGCTTTAACCACTGATAGGCGCGCTATTTTCCTGGCCTGAAAACTAGTAATGTGCAGTTCAATTCTTTTTACTGACTATTTGTTTCATTCATCCAGTTTAGTGAATCAATTCAACAGATTTGTTCATTTGATTCAGAGCAGGAGTTGTTCTAGGTGCTGAACGAATACCCCTCCTCTTCTGCCCTGGACCTCTCTTGAGGCTGAAACTACCAAACAGATCTAAACCCATCTTAGCCTCTGTCAACAAACTGACCACAAATTAGCAGGGTAATCTCTCTCTCTCTCTCTCTCGCTCTCTCGCTCTCTCTCTCTCTCGCTCTCTCTCTCGCTCTCTCTCTCTCTCGCTCTCTCTCTCAATTTCACAAAACAATCTAAAGTGCATGACTGAGAGGAAAGGATGTTTTGTTAAATTAATGTAACGTGTTTTACACATTAGACAGTGGCTTAACAATTAACAAACAGCTTAACTTTGAAGGCATGATTTAAATTAGTTTACATTACTTTATAGTGGTGAGATGATAGATGATATATATTATATATATAATATATAATATATATATATTATATGACGAGCTATATATATATATATATATATATATATATATGTATATGTATATAATATATATATATATATATATATATATATATATATATATATATATATATATATATATATATATAATATAGTGTTATCACACTATGGATTATGTATCTTTCCTCTCAAAGAAATTCTTTTTCGTAATGTATTTTTAATGGTTCGGAATACCCAGTGGCTTTATGTCCTATTACAAATCGCATGACGTGAATTATTGATTAAAGTAAAAGCTCTAAGGACCTTGGAGCTTTGGGACCACTTGCTTTTTTCCGCCAGAAGCTACAAATTATGAACAGAAATGGTCCCTGCTTCATAAATCCTACTGAGATCCCCGAAGCTCTGCAACTTCTCTTCCTGTTTAAATAAACTGCAAGAATCTGGAGACCCCTGTAATAAACCACAGTCTGGAGCATTATCTATAGGATCTATAACACTGGGAACATGTTAAAAAAGAATAGATTCTGTGCTTTTAATGCAGTCGTCCGTCCGTCTCTGTTTCTGCCAGTTCTCCTTTTTTAGAAAACAGAAATACAAATACTTTCCTCAGAGTGGTCTGTCGGCAAGATTTTTTCTGGGTTTTTTTTATTATTATTTTCAGCTTCAATATATTTTATGACGACTACTTATTTTACCACAAGCTGACAAAGCACCCACTGTTTTGGGCTGTAATCATTCAAGACACTGGGTTTCCAACCAAAGAACACATCCCAGCTGTCCTAAGAGTCTATAAAACACTGAATGGTGGTAAACATAGAAATACTAAACAAACATTGTAACATTTTAATGACAAAGGTTTTGTGTTACTTGAAGAAATTTAGAATATCAACTTAAGTTTCTTATAGCATCACAGGGGTTTACAGGTCTATAAACAGGGTGTACAAGCTGCCTCAATCACTGTATGAAAGTTACATCTCTCAGCTATTCACTTTGAACAGGATTCACCATCCTACCATTCAAAAAAACCTTATCAACTTGTAATCTTGATCCTCTAGTTATTGACAATATAATTCAACTCATTAAGGTGTTAGAGAAATATTGCAAGAAACACATCATGTTACCTTTGCAATGTCCTGTGTAGTCTCTATCACATCTTTATATGTTTAAATATATTTCTGTTTTACTTTTTTAAATCACACATCATGGGTCATAAAGCAGCTGCACAATACATTCATCAACATTTACTTTGCCAGCAGGAAAAACAAATGTCTAAAAGACAGCAGTGTATCCAGATTACACTCCCTCCTGCAACAATGCTGGTTTTCTGTTCCCACAACCTGTTACTCATTTCAATCGGAGCACCAGCGTTGCTGCAGAAGAAAGCATGAACTGATAAAAGTAAAAAACAACACCTAACTCACCCTATCCACTACACAATAAACACGACCAGCGACCAAAGTGTTCATCTGTGACATTAAACCACCTAGTTTTCATAAGTGAAAACAGGGCTGTGATTGAGCATGGTGACTTTATTAAGATCCTCAATAGTTAGCCATAAAATTAGACAATGTATTCTGTGCAAAGTTGCATATAATGACGGAGGGAAACCTTTGACGTTAAATTCCCATACAAGGTCAATCATCTGTTTTTCTTAAGAAAATGGCAGCTATCTTTCACGAAGCACAGTGAAGAATCTACAACGCAATGGCTGCAGATACCAGCATACAAAATTGTAGTAAAACAATGTTTATTTTTTATATAAGCACCATGATGTGCTCAATCAGCAGAGTAGGACTTCACATAGGCAGCTGAAAAGCAAGACCCCACACAGCATCATGTGCCTCAACACTGCCCTCCATGGACAATGCATTAAATCTTTGGTGACTCAGAAAGACCCATCTCATTCTAAGCTGATTCCATGTTTAATGACATGCCACTAATCCACTTGGAAGAGTGCCTGGAAGCATCAGAACTTCTTTCACCTACAGCCAACCAGCAGCTGGGGGTTAATTACTTTTGACCCACACCACCTAGGGCTGCTCGAACCCAGGGCCTGGAGGTGAAAACCTTTATACACTGGGCTAGCAATGCCATTCTATAGGGCAAGCCAAACCTTCCATCTGGTTTCATTAGGCATGTGGAGAGAGATTAACTTTCACACTGCAATAAAGTTCAGTTAGTAATGGCAGCAGAAAGACTTATTCCTGGCCTTTTTAAGCCCCCCCGTAAAAGTGTACAAAAGCTGTTTCAGCTGCCAA
Source organism: Polyodon spathula (assembly GCF_017654505.1). Classification (NCBI taxonomy): domain Eukaryota; kingdom Metazoa; phylum Chordata; class Actinopteri; order Acipenseriformes; family Polyodontidae; genus Polyodon; species Polyodon spathula. The sequence continues at coordinate 104,995,205 of NC_054535.1, forward strand.
GAATATACAATAGCAACAGGACTGAAATATTCCTTCTCGGGCTGGCCCTTCATGGATAATGGCTGACTTTTCAACCTCTTAGCCATGAACAGCTCAGTTTCAATCAAAAACTAAAAACAAACATGAATGCAAGTTTACTTTGCCGGCTGAGCTACCCGTCTTGAAACTACAGACAGGCAGAAAATAAAACTTACCACCCTATCATGTGCAGCGACACGTCTTTAAGGGCAAAGGGGTAACTTTCTTATCTGAGAAAAAGGCCTGGGTAGTTAGCTTCTATTATGGGTAGAAAAATAAAAATGGTACTTATGTGGTCCCAGTCTTGGCAGGTCTCATTGTATGAAACAGAGGGGTAAAATAAGGCACAATTACACTACTGTTGTTTTTTAGTGGCGGTTAATTATGTAAGATGTGTTTGCTCATTTAAATCTTTTACATGCATTATAAAATAATGACGGTTGATTGTGTTAGAACTTGTAACAGTACCAGGGAATCCATCTGGATTTCACTAACCAGTACATTTAATCCAGGTATTCCATGGATAGGCGGGGGATCAATTCTGCTGTTCTGTAAAAACAAAATCAGATCCTGATGGGGTCCATTTCTTTTTTCAAATCAAACCTTTTGTAAGTAAGGTGCTCACAGTCAACAAATGGCCCAAATACATATTGTTTGGCTTTGTGTGTGTTTTTTGTATCAATTTTAAGAGCACCTACTATAGGGGTTTGCTGCAACATATCACATACCCAGCCTGTGTTCATAAAACAGTTGGAGTTCTGTCACTTCCTGAATGTTATTACTGTCCATAAAATACAATTGTTTAGACTAAACACCCTTCTCCAGTTCAACCACAGCTTTAGCCCCAATGTCAAAACATGACGATATATGTCTGGCAAATGACAAGCAGTGAAGGAGGAGAATGGGGAAACAAATGAAACCTGCAACAGTGTCAGAGAATCTATCACACCCACATGCTCGAAAAATAAACGGCCATTGCACTGGTGTAGGTCTGGAAAGAAGAAAATTGATAATTACCCCAATTTGTTCAGATCAAAGCCCATGTGCAATAATTGTGCACTGCAGGCACCCAAATCTCTCTTCCCTCCAGATAAGCTGACAGGGGAGACCTGCCATAACAAATGAAACCGTTCCTTCTAAAGCGCACATTCTGTTTTTAAAAAGTCCATGTCTGTAATCAAGCTTTTCTTAAATAGGGTCTTCTTTATTAACTAGTGCCAACTAGCTAAAATGCCACAGCCCCCAACACACCCAGCATCCACCCCCCATAACCAAGTTTCCACTGTGCTCCAAATTAAACTGTTCTACTCATAGCACCAGGTTAATGGCACGCATGGGCGTAACCTATTCTTTGCATGAAGGTTTCTATGCATGACGTGTTCTCTGGTATTCAGCAACACACTTACAGGGATTTCCAGGATATTCATGACACTCAATCATAAAAACGACAGTAAAGCAAAGATGGAAATAAGACCCCCCCTCCCCCTTTGAGCTCACATTGCTCCACAATTTGGTGCAAATAAAACCTAAAACAGGCAAATGAAATGCAATAAATACAAAATTATTTTTTATATATTAGGAACACCTGCGCTTTCCATGAAATGGACAGATGAGGTGAATCTTCTTTCAGCAAAACAAAAGAAACTGTGGTTGCAGTGGGCTAAAAGCACTGGACACTGGAGGATTGAGAAAACAATGTCTGGTCTGAGGAATCCCGGTTCTTGTTGTTTCATGCTGATGGGAGGACTAGGGAATGGAGAAAACCATATGAGGCTGGTGGTGGTGTGATGGTGTGGGGTGTGTTTTCATGGTACACATTGGGCCCCTTGATAAAAGTGGAGCAACGTTTGAATGCCACAGGATATCTGAACATCATTGCCAATCCGGTGCATCCCTTCATGGCAGCAGTGTATCCATCTGCTAATGGATTTTTTCAGCAGGATAATGCCCCATGCCACAAGACTAGGATTGTCCAGGAATGGTTCCACGAACATGACAGTGAATTCAGCTTACTGCAGTGGCCTGCCCAGTCACCAGATCTCAATCCAATTGAGCATCTGTGGGATGAGATGGAACGAGCTATTCAGAGTAGAGATCCACTACCAACCAACTTGACACAACTGTGGGAAGCATTTGAGTCAACGTGGGCCAGCATCCCTGTGGAACACTTTCGACACCTTGTAGAGTCCATGCCCCGACGAATTGAGGCTGTTCTGAGAGCAAAAAGGGGTGCAACTCAACATTAGTGTTCCTAATGTTTTGTACACTCAGTGTATGTGTATATGTGTGTGTGTGTGTATGTGTATATATATATATATATATATATATATATATATATATATATATATATATATATATATATATATATATATATATATATATATATATTGACCTAATCCATATAACAGATGCTACATGTACAACTGATTTTAACAATATTAATGTCATCAATCAGCTGTCACCGGGTGCATATTCTGAATTCCTGTTTATATTCACACTACTTAATGCCAGAGACTCACCGGCCTCCCTGACTTGGAAAACAAATTAAACAACACAAACTGAAAAGCAAATAGGAAAAGCAATCTGAGGGAAACACACACAGCAGGGACCGCAGCCAGCTGCTTTTTTTAACAGAAGTAGCCTGGAGTACAAAGGATTACAAGGATTGTTTCTCCATTTCTGTGAATTTACTGATGGGATATTACTCTGGAATTACTTACTCTACATGCACTGAATTAAAGGTCATGGGTTTTGTTTTGTTTGTTTGTTTTTTTAAACTCATGTTCTGTCACAATCTGTTGAATTCAACAAAGCCAGTTATCCACAAAGCACTTAGCTTCATTTAATTTGAACACCCACACACAATACACATGTTGCCATCAATACCTACACACATAAAAACCTGAATGTTTTAATTTCCATTTTTAATAGATACTGTGTGTCGCAATAACAGGTAACTTTGTTCTATCTTTATATTGTAGTTGATAGTGACAAGACATTGACAAGTTTCAGTGCTGTATATATGTGACTAGTGCGTGATGGTGTGGCCATCCGGGAACCTTCTTCAAAACCATGTAAATCCCTGTGACTTGTTGTTTGCATAACTTATTTGTATCTGAACTAGGCTAAATTCCAACCATCAGGCCCTAAAGAGTACGAGATGTGCCATGCAGTTAGCATCTTGTATAGAACAGTCTTTCTCAATATTTAAGGTAAATATAAACAATGTGATGACCAGAATATTAACACGTTCCTTATCCAAAAGGGAGAAAGGGCCTATTTGGAAATACAGTAAGCATGCAAGCTGGCTAGTGCTACCCTACATATACGCATGATAACAATAAACACAGTGAAATAACAATCTTATCATAAACCACAAAAGGACAAAGAAAACAGAGTAAAATCAAAAAGTATGCAGGCGAGTGTACATCCAGGAAGACTTTGTAAACAAGATGTAACAGCTATGCCAGTGCTGCATGAATCATGTTCTTTGTATTTCTATGCATCATGTGTATCTTCTATGTAATGTACCAGCACAGCTCTCCATCAACACTGCTGGGATTGACTCATGTCTCTCCTATGAAGCCCATCCGAAAGTTTGCCTGGGGAGAAGATGCTATTTATTCATGAATAAATAGCATCTTCTCCCCAGGCAAACTTTTGGATGGGCTAAATAGGCCCTTTCTCCCTTTTGCTTTTCCTATTTGCTTTACAGTTTGTGTTGTTTAATTTGAGAGGCATGAGTCAATCCCAGCAGTGTTGATGGAGAGCTGTGCTGGTACATTACATAGAAGATACACATGATGCATAGAAATACAAAGAACATGATTCATGCAGCACTGGCATAGCTGTTACATCTTGTTTACAAAGTCTTCCTGGATGTACACTCGCCTGCATACTTTTTGATTTTACTCTGTTTTCTTTGTCCTTTTGTGGTTTATGATAAGATTGTTATTATATATCATTGACCATATATATATATATATATATATATATATATATATATATATATATATATATATATATATATATATATATATATATATATAGTTATATATTGGGATAGTAACACTCTTGTACTGTGCAGAGTGCTCAGCATGATCTTCTAGCAAAAACATCATCGCATACACCCCCTACACTATATTACTCAACTTCCATGAACAATATTGCTCCATGCAGATACACGCACCAGACTGGCCCAATGGGGATTATCAGGAGAGACCTCCATGGTGCAGCTTGGTTCCAGGATGGTGGTGCAGCCTTGTGACAGAGCTTGAATGATTCTTGGTGTTACATCTCCCTCCTGACCTGCGAGGGTGCTGTATAAAGGGAACAGAGTATCCTGGACTGGACTGCCCGACAGTTAATTTCCAGGGTTAGGTGGAAGTCGGCCATCTAGACCCGGAAGGGAAACGATGTGGCATCTGCGGATTGGTGCAGCGGCTGCACTCATTGACCAAGGGGTCATGAGAACTATATTGTGAACTGTGAGTGTTTTGTTTGTCGTGATTTAAAAGTACTGTTGTATTATTATTTAGACTGCTAACATGATCCGCAGCTTTCGTCAAAGGCCAGCACTAAACCCGGATCAACATCACGCACTTTGTTCCACAAAGAGCTGTATTCACTACAAGCACTACAGCATGCACTGTGGACTGGTGTTTGTGTTACGTGTGGGTGAATTGAGGCAAACAATTAAACATAAAAAATAAGCTAAAAACTACTTAAAAGCACCAAAATGAAATGTCTGAGTTGCTTATTTCTCAGATTAGTAACTTTATTGGGGTGCATCCTTCGATCCTGAAAGAAAATATGTTACTGCTGATTTGGAGTAAAGAGCTTTGATAATCTAGCCATTAATGTAATGCCACCCACTGACTTTCACGGAAACCAGTTGAGTAACCACATGTCCATTAAAAGATGAATCAGGCATGTGTTATAGTCAATGCAGATGCTATTGGATCAGCAGTGGTGTTCTTGCTTACTTGTCTTCTTGTACAAATCTACCCATGTTCATGGAATATGGAAAACCATGTGAGTGACTATTCGATCTGTTAAAAAGAACCTCCCTCCAGGCTCTTCGGGTTTAGGGGGAAAAAAGCACAGAATATGAAGTGAGGCCCACAGTAGCGTCAGCAGGGATGCACTGTCTTGTCATGGCTGCTGGACTGTACTCTAACTACCTCAGATCCCTTAATCAGCTTTACCCGAAATGAATGCCTACACCAGCTCCGCAGTTTAATAACAGGATCCACATGTTGCTACTTCCGAATGCCGCGATCGTAACCTGCAGGAGAATTTTAACAGGATCAGTGTGGGTATTCTCTTCAAGCCTTTATTTACACAAAGCAAGGCCTTACTTACGGGCTGAATCACGTGGAACCACTATAATTTCGTTGTTCCACCAGGCAGATTTTTTTTTATTTATTTATTCTCAGAAAACAAAAACAAAATAAGTATTCTGTGCACTGTTTTCAGCTCATTGATTGTTGGGGGTTGGAGGGTCATGTGACCACTCAACACTGTTGGCTACACCTGCACTCTACACAGCATGCTTGTATATTATTATTGGCCCCCATGTTCTTCTATTAAAAATATTTTGATTCTATTTGATACCAGGATGCAGCCGTTTATCTATAGGATAGTATTTGAGAACATAAGAAAATGTACAAACAAGAGGACACACTTTGGCCCACCAATGCTAATCTAGTAGCTGACTGATCACAAAACTTGACTAAGTTGGATCTTGAATGATTTAGCATCAGAAACATGGCAAGATAACCACAATCACTCTGTGTAAATAAGTGTCTCTACCCTATTTATTAGAAATATTAGAAAATAAAAAAGGCAAAAACATAAACCTATCCACAGCAGTCTGAGAAGAACCCCATCTGAAAATAACAAAAGTATAGCTGCCACTTCATATAAGCTTTGTAGATAATTATCAAGGCTGATAGAGAAGCAGATATTTTTTTGTTTTTTTTGCATTTCCAACAAGAACAACTGAAAACCATAAATGATTTTCAGTGCAGAATTTTGTCACGGCTCATGTTCAGCCTAATTACACCCTTTATTGTGAACACAACACACAACCAGAGGCAGCAGCTTCAAGCAAGACACTGAGAGTAGACAACCAGAGGCAGCAGCTTCAAGCACGATACTGACAGTACACAACCAGGGGCAGCAGCTTCAAGCATGACACTGAGAGTAGACAACCAGAGGCAGCAGCTTCAAGCATGAGTCTGAGAACCCTTTACTGTGAACACAGCACATAACCAGAGGCAGCAGCTTCAAGCATGAGTCTGAGAACCCTTTACTGTGAACACAGCACATAACCAGAGGCAGCAGCTTCAAGCATGAGTCTGAGAACCCTTTACTGTGAACACAGCACACAACCAGGGGCAGCAGCTTCAAGCATGACACTGAGAGTACACAACCAGAGGCAGCAGCTTCAAGCATCACACTGAGCACCCTTTACTGTGAACACAGCACATAACCAGAGGCAGCAGCTTCAAGCATGAGTCTGAGAACCCTTTACTGTGAACACAGCACACAACCAGAGGCAGCAGCTTCAAGCATGAGTCTGAGAACCCTTTACTGTGAACACAGCACACAACCAGAGGCAGCAGCTTCAAGCACGACACTGAGAGTACACAACCAGGGGCAGCAGCTTCAAGCATGACACTGAGAGTACACAACCAGAGGCAGCAGCTTCAAGCATCACACTGAGCACCCTTTACTGTGAACACAGCACACAACCAGAGGCAGCAGCTTCAAGCATGAGTCTGAGAACCCTTTACTGTGAACACAGCACACAACCAGAGGCAGCAGCTTCAAGCACGATACTGAGAGTACACAACCAGGGGCAGCAGCTTCAAGCATGACACTGAGAGTACACAACCAGAGGCAGCAGCTTCAAGCATCACACTGAGCACCCTTTACTGTGAACACAGCACATAACCAGAGGCAGCAGCTTCAAGCATGAGTCTGAGAACCCTTTACTGTGAACACAGCACACAACCAGAGGCAGCAGCTTCAAGCACGATACTGAGAGTACACAACCAGAGGCAGCAGCTTCAAGCATCACACTGAGCACCCTTTACTGTGAACACAGCACACAACCAGAGGCAGCAGCTTCAAGCATCACACTGAGCACCCTTTACTGTGAACACAGCACACAACCAGAGGCAGCAGCTTCAAGCATCACACTGAGCACCCTTTACTGTGAACACAGCACACAACCAGAGGCAGCAGCTTCAAGCATCACACTGAGCACCCTTTACTGTGAACACAGCACACAACCAGAGGCAGCAGCTTCAAGCATGAGTCTGAGAACCCTTTACTGTGAACACAGCACACAACCAGAGGCAGCAGCTTCAAGCACGATACTGAGAGTACACAACCAGAGGCAGCAGCTTCAAGCATCACACTGAGCACCCTTTACTGTGAACACAGCACACAACCAGAGGCAGCAGCTTCAAGCATCACACTGAGCACCCTTTACTGTGAACACAGCACTGTGAACAAATCTTACGAATTACGAACAAAGCAGCCTTTCTGCCTTTCTCACCCTGTAAACAAACACACATTGACAGGCTGGCAAGGTCCTCTTTGGATATAGTGAACTGACCTTTTGAACTACATTTTCGCTTATCTCTCTCCCTTCCGCTTAATTAATTGAGTCATTGTATGAATCTAACATGACAGGACCCAACTGAAAATATTGTATTTCATTACTCGTTAGGCTATAATATTACTCGTGGCTCCGAAACTCTAATTGTTTTCACCACTCTTCAAATGACAGTTAGATCTAGATACTATACATTATGATTATGTTTTAAATTACTAACACAGATGAGCAAGTTATTCCAAACAACATTTTAGTTTTTTGTTCTGGAGTCATCTATTGGCATGACCTGCAGTTAAAACTCCTGCTTAAAAGATGTTCACTGATTACCTTCAGCACGGTAAGTAGAAACAGCTTGCGAGTTACCTTGAGGCTAAGTTACTTCCATCTGCCTCTTCCGAGCTTCAATTTGTGTTTTGATTTTTAACCTGGGGCCTGTTTCTTCTTATGAGCAGGATGCTGATCATTCTAATGCTGTCTGTGCAATTTGTTCACAAACAGACACCTACCCGATGTATCGTTTCCGCTTACCATAACAAAACTCTTTTTAAATGGGATTCCTGCCAAAACAACTACGGTGTCATTGCCATTATTGTAAATGTTTCTGGTAACCTTATCTTTTTGCTGTGGTTGAAAGGAGGAAGACAAAATTATAACGTAAGACATTTACGAACGAAAGAGGCCGTTCAGTCCATCTAAGCTTGTCCGGTTCCTATAGTAGGCGATTGATATAAAAAAGAACAGACGTTGCCAAACAGCCTTGCTTTTTTATATGCATGCCTTGGTCCAAAGACATGTAGATACAATCTTAACAAATCTCATCTTTAACTATATTTGGAATCTATAAAAGATTATTCATGGAGTACTATAGTTATTCTACTAATGAGAGTGGTAGCATAACGGCTAGCCTCATGACTGAAATAAACACACACTCTATGAGCACTCCGCGGGGAATTCTGTTTATATAACAAGTACAACGTATGGAGAATAAACTTAAATTAAACAGCTGAAATCAGAGAGTTTCTTTCCTCAGTTCAAGCTCAGCAACTCAAAGTGATTTGGAACAGTGTGATTCACCCGGTCCTTCTGTCATTGGGTTTGAATGAATGCAAGGCAGAGTCCAAAACGGGATGATTCACTCTGTAGCATTGACTACAGAAAAAGAAAGAAACACTACAACACTTGTATAATGGGGTGTATTTTATGGGGTGTTTCTATACTTGTCTTGCTTTTTATCCTTTGATTCCCAAATTCTGAAATACCTGAGAGAAAAATGTAGTTTTGCCATGAAAACACAAATGCATATGAACTCCGAAACAGAGGTCCACAAACGCTTAGTGCAATAAAGCATTGGAGATTACAACACTGTTAATCAGATGCATCCTTAAACTTTAAACACTGTAAAATAATATTTTCACGAACAAACTATTTACATTTTAATGACATGAATGTTATTAAAACACAAAACTAAATTGCCATATGATATATATATATATATATATATATATATATATATATATATATATATATATATATATATATATATAGTACTGTGCAAAATTTTTAGGCAGGTAGGTTGGCCCAAACATCTTGGAGAACTAACCACAGTTCTTCTGTGGATTTAGGCAGCCTCAGTTGCTTCTCTCTCTTCATGTAATCCCAGACAGACTCGATGATGTTGAGATCAGGGCTCTGTGGGGGCCATACCATCACTTCCAGGACTCCTTGTTCTTCTTTACGCAGAAGATAGTTCTTAATGACTTTCTCTGTATGTTTGGGGTCATTGTCATGCTGCAGAATACATTTGGGGCCAATCAGATGCCTCCCTGATGGTATTGCATGATGGATAACACCTGCTGCCATTTTTCTGCACCCCAGTGCCTGTGTTTTCGTGGCTTGACCTTGTTTCCACATGGGAGGTATGGCTTTTTGGCCGCAAGTCCATGAAGGCCACTTCTGACCAGACTTCTCCAGACAGTAGATGGGTGTACCAGGGTCCCACTGTTTTCTGGCAATTCTGAGCTGATGGCATTGCTGGACATCTTCCGATTGTGAAGGGAAGTAAACATGATGTGTCTTTCATCTGCTGCAGTAAGTTTCCTTGGCCAACCACTGCGTCTATGGTCCTCAACATTGCCCGTTTCTTTGTGCTTCTTCAAAAGAGCTTGGACAGCACATCTGGAAACTCCTGTCTGCCTTGAAATTTCTGCCTGGGAGAGACCTTGCTGATGCAGTATAACTACCTTGTGTCTTGTATGCTGTGCTCAGTCTTGCCATGGTGTATGACTTTTGACAGTAAACTGTCTTCAGCAACCTCACCTTGTTAGCTGAGTTTGGCTGTTCCTCACCCAGTTTTATTCCTCCTACACAGCTGTTTCTGTTTCAGTTAATGATTGTGTTTCAACCTACATATTGAATTGATGATCATTAGCACCTGTTTGGTATAATTGTTTAATCATACACCTGACTATATGCCTACAAAATCCCTGACTTTGTGCAAGTGTACCTAGAAGAATTGATGCTGTTTTGAAGACAAAGGGTGGTCACACCAAATATGGATTTGATTTAGATTTTTCTTCTGTTCACTCACTTTGCATTTAGTTAATTGATAAATATAATCTATTAACATGTCTATTTTTGAAAACATTCTTACTTTACAGCATTTTTTCACACCTGCCTAAAACTTTTGCACAGTACTGTGTATATATATATATATATATATATATATATATATATATATATATATATATATATATATATAATTCAGTGTAAATGTTTTTACTTAAAGAAACCTGAAGTATGTTAATGAACTCACTGATTCAAAAACACAAGTAAACTTTTAATCGCTGCTCCCTACCTTCCCTCTTTCAGGCCAGTTAACTTGAGTCAGATCCAGCTGTTATGGGGTTTAGCCTAATCCAGTGCATATGGCAATTTATTGTGATGGTACATCCAGGAACTAGCAATTTTAGAGCTTTATGAACCCTTTTCCCTTAATGACTTATTATTTGTGATCAGTCTATAACATTTCAGAAAATGTAACATTGAGCTATTATCTTATCACTGACACTTTCAGCTAGGAAGCTGCAGATTTTTTCTAATTTTCTATGTGTTTTTACTTAAATTTGTATCTCTTACACATAACTAAACCACTTGCTTATTAAAACAGAATACAGTGAAATAAAGTAGTCTGACCTCTTGAGTTTATCTTACTCAAATCCTGTAATTGTGTGCCAGGGTTCAGGTTGTTTATCAAAAACCTTTTTCAACTATTTTACAGATGGTTAGATTTTATTCTAATTTTTCGAAGCACCTTTTACCCTAAGAGCAAACAATGAAGGACCCCTTGAGTGGACTCCTGAGAACCACTCTTCCAAAATGAGACATAACTATTGGATTCTATCTTGCCCATTCAGAGATGACTAAATAACAACCTTTGAGAATTCAGAGCTGTAAGCAAAGTGGATATTTAGAAAATTGGCCTGGAAAGCAATGTGCATCTTGCCCACGCCACACAGTTCTACATGGGGTACTCATCCATTTGCTGTGATATACAAGTATATATACCATCTAGTGTAGATTCGTGGCAGTGTGCCCAGCCCCTGTCAATATGTTCAGTTATATGTTGCATGTGGTGTTAATGTTGGTGTGTGTGTGTATATATACAGTATATATACAGTTGTATTTAGGCACGAGTATTGCACAATCACTTCACGTGCAGATAAAATGTGTATTAATATGGCAGCACCGGGAGTGCACAGATTAGTTCACTTGCAGTTGTACTGAGATTGCAATTGAATGATTGATTAACAATCGAGTCTCGGTACAGCTGCATAAAAGGATCTGTGTTTCACTTACTCAGGGTTGTGTGTCTCGGGTGGGGAGAGAATTAAGTAAAATAAGAAAATAACAATTGCTAACGTGCTGGAGGGCCGCACGACACTGGTTTGTTCGTCCACTGTGTTTGTCTGTTTGTTTTGGCCACTGCGTCGTTTTTTATATTCAGTGTTCTGTGTTTTGTTCAAACCTTTTATTTTGATTTATTAAAAGCTGAGCGCCGTTGCATCTCAGTTTCAACCCCAGTACTGCATGCTGTGTGCTTCTGTTCCAGGTCAAGCCACCCTATTCACAACATTTTATTATTATTATTATTATTATTATTATTATTATTTGTTTATTTACAAGAGACTAGGGTGTGTGAACTATGCATCAGCTGCAGAGTTACTTACAACTAGTTTCACCCAAAAGACGGAGCACAAGGAGGTTAAGTGACTTGCTCAGGGTCACACAGTAAGTGAGCCGGGATTTGAACCAGGGACCTCCTGGTTAAGACGTTTTCTTTAACCACTGGACCACACAGCTTCCTTTGTATAAATACTTTATTTCTTACCTATTCATATCCTATCATGTATGTTCGCTATTGTTGTTTTTGCTTAGATCATTAATGTACCATGCTTACTATTTCAGATAAGGAAATCTTTTCACAACACTGAAAGTGCATTTCTGAAGCATGGCGGTTTTAGAAATGCCCACTCACGGTGTGCAATTAATGGCCATGTCCCCCTCTCCATCTATGGCAACTGTGCGTTAGTAAATTCAAAATCTGTATTGAAAATAACAGTAACAAAAGGGACAGAAATTACAGCTGCACATCCAATCGATACCTTACTTCAGAATTTTGTTTAGATGTGGTTGAAAAAGGACATATTTGCTAGAACACGTAAGCCTGTAAATAATGACCTCAGCTGAAACAACAACAGAGAATGTTTGAGACCGCACATTACATAGGGCATTAGACAGGTAAGAAATGAAATACTATTAACACTTTAATGATATAATGCATCCCTTTAACTCAGCACCAGCAAAGCTGTCTGGCACTGGGCAAATACAGCAGACCAAAGCCAACGCACTTCAATCATCTTACTGAAATTTTAACTCAGCACCTTCTTGATGGAAAGAAAAGTGCTTCAGTAATGTGTCACTGCAAGCAGAAACCTGTGCACCTCCATGGTGCATAGCAAACCCTGAGCTACGCAATTTGTACATACAGTAGAGGGGTCTATTTAAATACTGATGCTTTATAGAGTGATTATAAAATCAGGTACGGAAAATCAATCACTGTATAGGAATTTTTAAAATTCCAGTGCATCTTAGCTACTGCTTGTGTATCAATGGCATCCAAAGCACAGAACATGTGGCCTAGTTCCATTGTTAAAGAACAACTCTTTTTTTGTGTTCAGCAGTTCCAGAGTACAATCTTTGCTCCTGTCATTTATAATAAGTTGACAGGACTTGTTCATTTTGCACAATTTGAGTAGCTTACACAAGTGCATGAAAATAAAGAGTCAGAAATCCCCTCTGTGGGTTTATTTGGAAAAGTTGTCATTGCATGCTGTAGCCAATGTTGTTAAAACATTGATTGTGGTTCTACCACATGCTAACAAACATACTGGGTGCAATCAAAAGATTTAAACTGCCACCAAATGATTAATAAAGTAACAATTCATAATTAAATAAATAATGGTTATGGAAATCAATCAATTTCCAATGGAACATGTTAAGTCTCTTTAGTTAATTCAGCAAGGTTCATGTTTTATTGAGTTAAATACAATACGACAGTGGCCTTTATATCCACTGCAGGACAGACTCAACTATACGATGGAAGATTTTTCAAAAATGCTAACTCCAGTCTGCCTCCAGTATTCAGACACTTATCCTTTGCCTGAAAAACAATTACTCTCATCACCCATCACTTTCACCCTGGTACCCATATAAAGCATTCAGAATTAATTTGCAAAGAAATCCCAAATCCCAGTCCAGTGGTAAAGAAATGTTTCCAGGGCACAACACTCATTTTCAGACAATCATCATCCTAAAAACTGCAGATTTGGACAAATTCTGAGTGACGATCTGCTTCCTCCCATGGAAGTGGACATGGCTATTATAGTAATTCTGAGAGCTGGCAGTGATTTAAAATGTGCACATGTACTCGCTGGAGCCTGTCACTAAATCAGGTCACCCACAACGTTGCCTGGCACCATCATTTCACCACCTGATTAAAACTGGTTGCACAAATAACATTTCCAAAGAAACCCCGGGGCAGCAGCAAGTATGTATTAAACCACATGTCAGCACTTACTGGCACTGTGCTATTGAAGCACTTGCTAGCACATGCATGCAGTACTGCAAGACCAGACTCTGTGCTCTCTGCTACATAACAGAGTGTGCATTGCAACTTTAATTTCAGTCCTAAACCTGAAAATGATCATGAATGTTTGGTACAGCCTTATAATAGCACAAACAAACTACAGATTTAACAAACTTTAAACAATGATGTACAGTCCACTAACATGATCAGTGTCTTGGAGAGACAGCAAGATCTGTTTAACATACATGGGAAAGCAGCTCAGCTTTCCAACTGACATGTAGGTCCTGGTTGAAAGAAAGCCTACACTGTGAGGGGTCCCAAAAGGACTTCAGTTGGTAACCATACGATAAAAGCTACAGTATTATAAGCTATACTTGATATTGCGGAAGCAGTTAAACAGATTCGAAATTGGAAAAAAAACTACATGATAAGGACCCTTTCCCACTTCCCCAGAGGGGTCAGTTATAACTTACAGACCAGTTTTAAATATCACGTCTTCTGAAGAAACCAATTCATTTAAATGTGGTTTCTACATTAGAGCCCTACAGTGTTCTATTCCATTACATATAAAAACTGTTAATGAAACACATTCTATTTTAGATGGAAGGATTCAGGTCAAATATTAAAAAGGCCAGTAACCATTTAACCACAAAAATCATTTGTGAAGGCTGCTTTTTTATTAACCTGTTAATAAAGCTGGAAGTACCTGGCAATACTTATCATCATGTCAAATCAACGTCTTGTCTGTGCTGTGATGCTGCGTTAACCTGGAACCTATAAGTTATCCAGTCTGCAAGTGAACTGAAATGAAACTAGGATTGACCTTTTTAGGTAAGAGTGGGGTGACACCTTGTGTGGTTTGTGTTGGTTCTGTCTGCACAAACTGAAATTATTTCTGTAATAATAATAATAATAATAATAATAATAATAATAATAATAATAATAATAATGAGACACTACACACACCATATTAACTGTTTATAAATCACAAAAAAAGATAAGATGCACCACAATTCTGACAAATCCTTAACTGTGATTTTAATGTTGAACTAATATGTTGTGTGTAGGGTGATTGTTATTGTATATAATACTGATGTAAAATAAGAGACACCCTGCACACAACCATTTATGCTGCAGTGTTATTAGCACAGGATGTCATATATACACAGGGTGACATCAGTCAAAATACACATCTCTAGGTTTCCCTACATTCATATAGGAAGATTTAACAGTTAACCACAGAATGTTTGATCAAGTAAGGTGTTGTGGGTTAGTCAACGAAACACAGAGAATGGAAGATGCCCATTTGAAGACCCCAGAGATATACCCTACTTAGCTCAATCCAGACGGTTGTCACGCTGATGCGCTGGGGAGACAGCACTGTGGTTGATCCCCAGAGCCAGCATCGCAGCCGTTGTGTGTGCTGATGAAATAAGCCAGCATTACACTTCAGCCATCAACACCAGATAGAAGGATATCTACACCATCAGATGAAAAGCAACGCAAATGGATGGAGATGCAGATGGATCACATCAGTTTACTGTAAAGTCACGTCTTAGTTGGTGCTTATCTTGGCAAGAGCAGAGTTCATGAGCATGAAGTTTTAACATCTACTCTAATGTAATGGAAATCAAGAGGTTCTGAGTTATGTTAGCTAAGAAAAAAAATCCAAGTCACACAGTGTGCGCATGGGTCATCTCTTAGGCAGAATTCAACTGGCAATGTGCGGCCTGCAGATCAAGCACAAAAATTAACAAGGTTTATATAACTTAGAATTTCACAAGCAAAATCTTCTCTTGCTTTTTCATTAACATTCCCCACTTTTCCTTCATATAGGGACTAAGGCTGTATATATTCATTAAAACAAATTTCTCTTCACTGATAAGGCAATCAGAAGTTTGTAAAACTCATCTCTAATTAATGGGCTCAATTTGACATCTCCGTTACAGGTTCTGCAGCTGTCAATTTGAATCCCCTGCACTACAATTTCACTTCCAGTCTCCCAAGAAAGAATTAGGAGATCTGTCCTCTCTTCTATTTTCTTTGGATTATCCCCAGGCTTGTTTTTAATTTTAAAAGCAGAATACTCAGCAAGACGCTGAGTTACGCTTCGAAAAGAAAATATCCAGGACAAGACATGTGACCTAAGAGCAGGACAGCAGGAAAGATGGCCCCTAGTAAGAAATGATAATAACCAGGACAAGACATGTGACCTAAGAGCAGGACTGCAGGAAAGACAACCCATAGTAAGAAATGATAATAACCAGGACAAGACATGTGACCTAAGAGCAGGACTGCAGGAAAGACAACCCATAGTAAGAAATGATAATAACCAGGACAAGACATGTGACCTAAGAGCAGGACTGCAGGAAAGACAACCCATAGTAAGAAATGATAATAACCAGGACAAGACATGTGACCTAAGAGCAGGACTGCAGGAAAGACAACCCATAGTAAGAAATGATAATAACCAGGACAAGACATGTGACCTAAGAGCAGGACTGCAGGAAAGACAACCCATAGTAAGAAATGATAATAACCAGGACAAGACATGTGACCTAAGAGCAGGACTGCAGGAAAGACAACCCATAGTAAGAAATGATAATAACCAGGACAAGACATGTGACCTAAGAGCAGGACTGCAGGAAAGACAACCCATAGTAAGAAATGATAATAACCAGGACAAGACATGTGACCTAAGAGCAGGACTGCAGGAAAGACAACCCATAGTAAGAAATGATAATAACCAGGACAAGACATGTGACCTAAGAGCAGGACTGCAGGAAAGACAACCCATAGTAAGAAATGATAATAACCAGGACAAGACATGTGACCTAAGAGCAGGACTGCAGGAAAGACAACCCATAGTAAGAAATGATAATAACCAGGACAAGACATGTGACCTAAGAGCAGGACTGCAGGAAAGACAACCCATAGTAAGAAATGATAATAACCAGGACAAGACATGTGACCTAAGAGCAGGACTGCAGGAAAGACAACCCATAGTAAGAAATGATAATAACCAGGACAAGACATGTGACCTAAGAGCAGGACTGCAGGAAAGACAACCCATAGTAAGGCTCCCCTGCACCGGATGCTACATCTTGCTTGCTTGGCCAGTCAGCAGACCAAAATTGGCCTATAGGGGTGCAGGACCACCATGTGCAGCCAGAGTGACACTGATACAACATGACAAGTCTGCAAGGTATCTGAACGATTCTGAACTAACATGTGACCATTCCTCATTGACAACAGCTTTTAATTCCACCTAGGGCGTTGAGGATAAATCTGAGAAGATGTACGTTCTCCAGAATGGCCAATATTGCTCCTTGTGGCACAGATACAGAAGCACCTTTAAACAATGGGCCTTCTACCTGACCTGTTTCCTTTACCACTGTGGCTGGAACTGACTAGCAACTAACAGGGAGATGCATTTTTTATATATTACAGAAGAAAATCAGTTTGAAAGCCTAATACATTAATCAGGTGTGTACAGGAAAGCCCATGTTAGATTAATGCTTGTGTGCTATAGTGCATCTCACCAGCATTTTCAATTTGTTTGTCCCCACATATTTGGGTGCGATAAGGAAGGAGTGATGTCTACTTACATGTAAGTTATGGCACGGGCAGCAATAGCAATTAGCCTCAATGCCCATGTATTAACAAATCAACCTCTCTGACTGCAAAGAGTTCTTGCCAGCTGTGATCAAGGCTTTCTGGTGAACCCGGACAACACTCCTGAAGCTCATAAGAGAGGCAGGCATGTGTGCTCTCTCAATGAGTAATATCCGGTAATGGAAATTTAAACAAACAGCATTTAAAAACAAGCACATTTTTTTAAAATTGATAAGAGTAATTTTCTCCAGCTGTTAAGAACCTAGTATGGATAGAAATCGGCCAACAGCACTGTTTTAACCAAGTAACCCAGACAAGTATGTTCTGACTGTGCTGGCCAAGAACGCTGCCAGTAAGTGACTTAAAGAAAAGTTTCCATGAACCTTCAGGGTGGAGGATTAACCTCAAACAATTGAGAAATGTATACTGTCTGAAGTAATCAAACTTTATAAAGACCACACAGATTCACATTTTTATTAAGCTTCAAAATCAACTATCGTGCCAATCCTTACCTAACCAACATAGCAGAACAAAATACCACTCCACTACTCACCACAGAGGATTGGTAAATCAGTCTCAAAACAACACTCCACTACTCACCACGGAGGATTGGTAAATCAGTCTCAAAACACCTCTCCACTACTCACCACGGAGGACTGGTAAATCAGTCTCAAAACACCACTCCACTACTCACCACGGAGGATTGGTAAATCAGTCTCAAAACACCACTCCACTACTCACCACGGAGGATTGGTAAATCAGTCTCAAAACACCACTCCACTACTCACCACGGAGGATTGGTAAATCAGTCTCAAAACACCACTCCACTACTCACCACGGAGGATTGGTAAATCAGTCTCAAAACACCACTCCACTACTCACCACGGAGGATTGGTAAATCAGTCTCAAAACACCTCTCCACTACTCACTACGGAGGATTGGTAAATCAGTCTCAAAACACCACTCCACTACTCACCACGGAGGATTGGTAAATCAGTCTCAAAACACCACTCCACTACTCACCACGGAGGATTGGTAAATCAGTCTCAAAACACCACTCCACTACTCACCACGGAGGATTGGTAAATCAGTCTCAAAACACCACTCCACTACTCACCACGGAGGATTGGTAAATCAGTCTCAAAACACCACTCCACTACTCACCACGGAGGATTGGTAAATCAGTCTCAAAACACCACTCCACTACTCACCACGGAGGATTGGTAAATCAGTCTCAAAACACCACTCCACTACTCACCACGGAGGATTGGTAAATCAGTCTCAAAACACCACTCCACTACTCACCACGGAGGATTGGTAAATCAGTCTCAAAATACCACTCCACTACTCACCACGGAGGATTGGTAACCCAGTCTCAAAACACCACTCCACTACTCACCACGGAGGATTGGTAAATCAGTCTCAAAACACCACTCCACTACTCACCACGGAGGATTGGTAAATCAGTCTCAAAACACCACTCCACTACTCACTACGGAGGATTGGTAAATCAGTCTCAAAACACCACTCCACTACTCACCACGGAGGATTGGTAAATCAGTCTCAAAACACCACTCCACTACTCACCACGGAGGATTGGTAAATCAGTCTCAAAACACCACTCCACTACTCACCACGGAGGACTGGTAAATCAGTCTCAAAACACCACTCCACTACTCACCACGGAGGATTGGTAAATCAGTCTCAAAACACCACTCCACTACTCACCACGGAGGATTGGTAAAGCTGGTTCCTAGTTCGATATCATTTGGGTTGCAGCCATTGTCACAGTAGTATGTCATGACAACCCCCTTCAGAGTCCCATCTTTGACAATCATTACGCAGGTCGGGTTTAACGATGTTAGGCTGACACTGTAATCCCAGAAAGCAGTGTGCAGTATGTTTTCTTAAACAACTAGTGTGTGCAGTCTACTCAAAATGAGAAATACTAAAAGAAACTTCTATGACAAACATAACATGTCTACAAAAAAAAGACGTGAGGTTTCCTTTAGTATTTCTAAATGTAGCACTATTTACTTTGCAATAGTTACAGATGGTTAATTAAATGTAGGATTTTTGAAGCTGCTACACTGACGTTACACATTTGATAAAGAAATAACCATTTACGGTACGGGAGTGTACAGAGATAACGGGAGCGTATTGATATTCACTGTAATTCAGCCAAGATGGTAAAATGGCATCATTCACAAATCAGAAAGAACCAAGTTTCACCTAAATCTCCAAAATGACCCTAAAAACACCTAGAATGTGGAAATATATATGAAACAGCTTAGAAACCAAGCATTCTTAATACCACCCGTTCACTGTGTGATGAATGCCACAGAGAGAGAATTATGCTTGATATTAAACATATGTGGGTACTTATGAGATCAGCAGTCTGGTATCCAAAATGCACAAAATATAATCTATATGAGAGTATGCAGATCATATATAGCAGTTTATCTGGTGGATGGGGGATTAGAAACTGTAACCATTCCTTTATTCAATGCTATGCTGCACAAGTGATAAAGCCACACCACCTATTTGAAAATAATATGTGCTGCTCCATTTCCGATACACCACAGGGTATTAAAAAAAAAAAAAACCTTCAGCAAAGTCTTTGCAAACATGTCAGTTTAATCAGCTCAGAAAAAATAAAGTGCCACGGTAACTGGCTTCGCCCTCACACACAGAGTTACTTTCTGAACCCTCTTTGGCTGGTTCTTTTCATCCCTCAGTTTCTAGTAATACTGTAATAAAGTTGAATCATTGGTTTCGAAGTGTTTCTTCAGCAGACCACACAGGACAATTCAACCAGCTGTTTCAATGTGATTTTAATCTTCATATTGTTTTAGCTTTGTTAACTGATGTTTTTTTTTTTTTTTATTCAGGCAAAAATCAGAGACAGTCCAGTGTTCCGATATCACGATATTCCATCCCACTGTTCTCAACAATGAGAAATCAACTGCGGCTTTAACACCAGCAACACACCACAGTTAAAACACGCTACAGGAGTGCAGCTTATCCATATGCAACACCATATGTTTGGATTAATTAACCTGCAGGAAAATTGTGACGTTCACGCATTTCAAAGACCAATTTTGTATTACTAATAGTAGTTGTTGTTGTAGTAGTAGTAGTAGTAGTACAGTAGACTATTGCTAATCAGAAACCATTTGTAAACAGACCATATTCAGATTATTTATGGATGGAAATAAGACTCCCACTGCATAGCATTCCTGGCTTTACTGTAAGTTTTACAAACCACGTCTGCGCTTGTTACCTTTACACTGGGGCTAATAAACAATGTATTAAAACCTGGGATGGACGAATATTTTCATCCCTGTTAGTAATATATTCAAAGCATGTATGCTAATCTATACTATTTTATGTAACTTGCTTGCTGCTTTACTATGTGTGAATAACATTAAAATACGCTGACTAAAACACGCTATATAGGCAAATGCATGGTAGCATTACAAACCATGTGATCCATTAGATCTAAATAAGATGCGTGAGTTGTGTGTGACTATTCAACAACAAACATGGCAAAGCAGAAGGATCTCAGCGAGTTCACAAGGCAAGGGGTACCTGTAAGCCTGATTCAGCGCAGCAGCTCGACTGATCGATGTGGTCCTCAATACGGTTTCTTGGGCGTTTCTGGAATGGCAACGTTTACAGAGAACCCCCCACCAGAGAGCACAACTCTGGTCACAAGCAAGTCATGACCTATTTCAACAATGCATTGTGAGCTACACAATTAAGATGATACTCTAAGTCAGTGTAAATAGAATACATTTGGCGCTGGATTACTGTTCAAATAGCCACGCTTCATGCTCGTGCTCAGATTCATCATGCACTGAGCTGGTCTACAAAGTAAGACATTGGAAAGGGTTTTAAAGAGAGAAACACAAATTAGTGGGAGAATTAATTCAAAGGAAAGAAAAAAGTTTCTGGGACGAGGCATACAAAACCGTCACACAGGTTTGAAAGTGATACTAAGATGTTTAGCACTTGGTTAGCTTGGTTTCTGGGCTGCCTCTCTGGAGAAGACAGCGTTGCTGTCTGGAAACACTGTCTCTAGAAATATTATCATGTTTTACTAATGTTGGCTCTTCCACAGTAAGCTAGGGCTTAGAGCTAAAAATAATACTGTAGTTACATTTTAAACTTACCAAGATAAGCAGAAAGAATGTTCAACTTATGATTTGTGTTGATGTGATGCGAGGTTCACTGAACTAAATCAATGTAGAAACAGGAAAACAAAAACCTAATCTAAAACTCTGATCGCATGTATTCTTAGAGATTAAAGAGTGAAATATACATATTATCATATTTATCGCTAAAAAAGTTTACTTTACTTACATTTTTAAAAAGATGGAGAACAACAAAAATGATGTGCATTATTACTGAACTAACCAAGGCTTTTAAAAAAAAAAAAAGGACAGTCTTTTGTTGTTTTTGCAGCAGACTGCTTAGCTAGAAGTCTATTTATCCCAACATCGCTCCCTGTGCAGCAGGTGTTAGGACCCATGACCTGACAACACTTAAAGTCCTACAGTATGTCTGGAAAAGGGAAGTCTCATGTGTCATGTGGGGTCCTAATACCTGCTGCACACGGTGTGACTCTATAGTGTGGTTGATGGCTAGAAAAATGTATGGTTATTTGAAATTAAGTTGTTAGTCTTGAAGTCTTGGTTAATTATTGCCCCTTTTAATAAAGCTTTCGTTTCTTTTTTCATGAGCATTGTTATGATTAATCTAACACTTTAAAGACACATTGTTTTTCCTTATGCTCCAATCGCCAAAAGGTTTTGGCATAGAGTATTTTCAATAGAGCCTCTGTCTCAGCAGAGAACCACAGACCTGGGCTACAGGATGACTTGGGTTAACCAATGGGATGGAATGACATCACTTTTTGACAAGATCGATTTTCCATCATTACACATAAGGGGCTAGGCCAGGCAGTACATTTGTGTGGTGGGAATTTGAAAAGCTGCAGTCGAATAACTTTTTGTCACATTGACAAAAGTGATACAAAACAGGCATTGTGTGATCAGTTTAAGGTCTAAAACAAACTAATGACTAATGACTGCTTAGGTCTTGAGAGAGGGCTATGGAAAGCTTTAAAATTGGCTTATGCTGTAGAGTCAATGTTTTGGACTGTAGCACAACAGCGTTGAGCTCCAAAAGGCTTTAGTGTGGTCTGGTGGTTACAGGAAAAAGACCAGGAGTTACTGGGTATCCAAACCCCAGCTCTGCTGCTGAATGGGCCACTGTACAGCCCTGTGCATGTTGTGTAACCCAGAGTGTTTCAGCTCCCCCGGCTGTGCTACTACCGGAGCACACCAGTAACAAGGGGCCACCACCTTGTCAAGCTATCCTAGGTAAATCAGCTCCAACTGATGAGCACTCCAACTTGCATGTCCGTATAGAATAAATAAATGGGCATTATTAAAATCTATGAAGCTTGACATAGTATAATCCAAACCTTATGCTTTGTGCCAAAAAATGCATTCTTTCTTTAGTTTGATGGTCAATTTGTAGCATCATGTCCCTGCTGCCCATTAGGTATGTTTTAAGGGCTATAAAACAGCTAAGATGAAACAGAATTGCAATAGGATACTAATATTTTGTTGCCTCCTCTATCTAATTTGCACAGATTCTCAGCATCGTCTTAAACATTCTCAATGCAACCTTGGGAATCAAAGGATTTAATCAGCAAGAAAATTCTTCTATTGCAAAGAAGTGAGTTAATCCCATGTGAACTCCTCTGCTCCCAATGTAAATAGGATACCACTGAAAGAGTCCAGCTATACTAGATTCTCCACTAGGAGCATTTATGTGATTGTTAGGATCAAGTGTTAAGGACAGAAATTGTATTTTACAGCTCCAAGGCACATTATGTACAACTTGTGTTTAAGTGGTACATGTCAATATATTTTGGAAACTGTGGCATTACTTATTTAATATAAACATATGTTGGCCCAGATAAGAATGTGTCATAAACTGGCATCAGCAACCCCTAACCCAAACCCTAGTCAAATACTATGGACAGGACATAACTATATGTAGTGGGCCAGCAGAAAAAATACAAGGTAATGTGAATAAAAAAAGTGTGCAAACGAATCTGCAACCAAACGGAAAACGGATTTGCTAACAAAAAGCTGTTTTGCTAGTGATGGGTAAGGCAACGCAAATGCCCTTGTTATTTACCATTTACCAATCCACACATTGAGAACCTACGTTTTAAGAGCAGTGGCTGTGGCTGCAGCTGTGCAGGCCGGCAGTTTGGTGCGAGTTGTCTTGCTTCCACAGTCTCTTCCTGGGCGATTTGCGGTGACGTTCACACTAGAAGATAAAACATGGGGGTGGAGGGTCAAACTCGTCTGTAAACTCAGCCGACCACATCCAAGACACTATAGATCAACGCCAAGATCGTCACTTTGTAATAGTATAATAGTAGAGCCACTTATACTATAGTATATTGAATGCACTAAACTAAATCAATTACTCTATTGCAGTCCCTTCACCCCTCTGCTGTTTGAAGGTGAGAAAATGTAGGTGGGACCATGCTTGTTAAATGTAACTCCTATATTGCTAATAATACAATTATACACATTGGCAAGGTAAGACATTAGATGAAATTTCTAAATAAAACTCCAATTTGGAAAATAAGGCTCCAATTAGACTGGTTGGAGAGTGATTAGGCTCATGCAGTTAGAAGGTACTCATTCCTTGGCTTGCAATCTAACAGCGCCAGCAACGACTTGCTGGGTAAGATCCAACTACTGGCCAGCAGCCTGGAGATCCATTCCTTCCTTTGTGGGCACACAGCAGGAAACCTAACAAGAAACACATGGGCAGTGAATGAAGCCAGGAATAGAGGAAGAAACTACAGTATGCCTATCGGGTCTCCTTTGGACAGACTCAGCACAGACAAGTTGTAACATTTCCATCCCCATCCACTGACAGCGAGAACCCAATGGCCAGTGTTTAACTGCAAAAGGGTTATAGGGTTACTTTGAGCAGGCCTGACATTGTCCATTTTCTCAGTGCTGACCCTCATTGATGATGCATCATCTGGTTTACCATTTATTATGCGTGGCTTTCCTCTTCTGATACACAAATAAAGCTGAGGGCTCAAACAAATTGTTTCCGATGGCCAGCAAAATAAAATAAGATACAAAATGGCAAAATAGAACTGAATTATGAGAAAAGGGAAAAATAGCTCAGCTGATGCTCCAGTGCATTGTTAGGCTCACACATACAGTTTTCTCAATGTGAATAAGAGCTTGCCTGAAACATTACTGTCACTGTTACTTTCTCAGTTCAGTTATTTTCAGATGAATTAGAAAAGCAAGATTGGAGAATATCTGATAATCTACTGCCTGTGCTTGACATGTTAAGACAGTACCTGGTGTTCAGAGAGATTATTTTGTCACACTGACCTTTAATTAAGACCATCTTGAACCAGTTTACCTCAGGTCTAAAGCTAAAGGGAAAGCTAGCCAACATTTTGAAGAGCTGGAAACCAGTAATGTCACTGGAAAGTATACCTGTAGCCATCAGATTGTACAGTATATCAAGTTTCGACAACAGTGTACTATCAAGCCTGTAAACAGAGTCACCATAATCTAGTACATTGAAAATTACTGATTTTACATTTTAAAAGCTACTGAGAATTAGAGCTTTTCCTAAGGTGAACAGGTGAGCCACGGTATATTATTTCACATTCAGAGTTGGATTATTTCATTCTTCAACATGTGATTATTATTTTACCATTAATCATTTACATATAAGACTTGTTAACACAAAAGCGTTTTTAAATTGACAGTTAGTCAAATACATACTGCTTCACGTGTAATAACAACATCACTTGTCATGGATTTTGAAATAACTCCAGTATTTATGAACATTTTCCCTCAAGCATAGTAAAATCATATAATTTTCTATGTTGTATGTTTCATGAATGATTGTAAACCGTTTAAATCAAAACAGCATCTGCCGGGGCGGGTCTCAGTATGAACAGTCTCTGTAATGAAATTAAGAACAGTGCTTCAGATAAACAGCACAGCCCATTACACAACAAACGAGACCCCTCAATACACTGGTCCAAATGATGATACTGCTGGCTTGCATTACAATCTATACCTTGGCTTCAGTTCCAGGTTGCAACAGGATGAAATGCTGCTGCACTAAAGCTTCTCCAGCCTTGCCTAACAATCAAAGACCTAGTGTCTCTCTCTGTCTCACCAAGCAGGTCCCGCTCTCACTTAACCACCTAGAAAACCACTCGCTCACCTAGTCACCCTGGGACAATGTCTTGGACGGGAGCCGATGAGAACAAGCTGACTAAGGGGTCGGGGTTACTGTGAACAGACCCTCCGAGCACAATAAAATAATAACACACCAGAGGTCTAATCTGGACAGAACACAGAAACGTTGTACTGTTCCACATAAAAGATTTAATATGAAAGGGTGATCTGACGCTTTTTTCTGCTGTGTCTTTCTTTTCCTCCAGGATCTGAGGACTGATGGCATGCATTCCTTTGTTGAATTAATCGTTTGATAATGCTTTACAGAACAGTAAGTGGCATTAAGTCAAGTGTAACTAACTTCAAAAGCAGTCTGTAAAAGAGTGGCTTGGCTATGGGTATGGTTACCTTGTACAGTTGTACAGGATGGAAATATGACTCCTACTACATAGCAGTTTCACCCATTCCAGGTTTTACTACGAGCTTGATTATCCACAGTGTATGGGTAACAAGCTCAGGTGTGTCTCTTTAAACTCATAGTAAAAACAGGAATGGATGTAACTGCTATGCAATGGAAGTCTTACTTCCATACCTGTTGTACATATCATTTTCTGTTTCAGTCTTCAGCTCCTGGTGACTTTCTCTTAAACACAGAAGTTTAAAGAAGTCATGTGGCCAAAACAGAGATCTGAAACATATCTTCTCTCTAAGTTTTTCCATAGGCGCTGTGTCTGTGGATATATGCTTGTGACAGAAATACAATGAGTTCTGGTTGTAAATCTCCCTCTCAACCTGTGAGGGTGCTAAATAGCGAAAAGAGAAGTCTCTGGACGGGCTGGCCTGACAGTTTGTTTCTGAGGTCGGGAAGTCGGTCAGCCTGGATGGAAGCGAGACTCAGGAATGTATTGACCTGGAAGGTAAACGAGGTAGCAGCTACAAGCAATAGACGCAGATGGAATCGTTTACCAAGGGGTAGCTAATCTTTTCCTTCGCTTGGTTTTGGGTTAGAAACTGGAAGGACCGAGAGAGATGCAGAGAAAGTGTATTGGAAACATTCGTGAGTGTTTTTTGTTTGTTTGTCCGTGTCTGTTTAGTAACTGTCTGTGTTTTCTGATTATAGCACTAGATGGCTAAGCACAAACCCAGAGCTGTCGCCAAGGGCCAGCACAAACCGGATCAACACTACACTACAGTCAAGATTAGCATTGTTAGCACTGTCATTCACAAATAAAGCACGTATTATAGTGTACTGCAGCACAAGCACTGAGATCACTCCCTTTGGACTGGTGGTCGTGTGTGTGTCTAATTCTGTGTGTCAGTATTGTGCTTATTATTGACAGGGCTGCAACCCTTTTTCAATACTGTGCAGTAAACCTGGTTGTGTATTGCAAGCTCCTTATTATTTACTGTCTGGTCATCAGACCCTTGGATTATAAACAAATAATAAACAAACCATTTCACCCGGACTTGGTTGTCTGTTGGTTTCTTTGGATTATTGCACCAGCACTGCACCTGCTCTACACTTGTTCACTATTAGCAGACACTTTGCCACAGTGCTATAAAACAAAAGCTTAATAATGGGAACACAACTTTACAGCATGGATGTTTATGCAGTGTCTTCCTATGGATTCTAAGTTTCAATGAATAGCATTTTAGAACTGGGACATATCAATGGTTATAAAGTTTTGACTGAATACACTTACTGATAAGACACAAATTACTTACATTTCTTTGCTTTGGACAACCATAAGAGAATGAGTCGAGTTCAATATTGGCAAGGAATCCTGGTCAAATTTTTTTTTGTTCCTGTGGCATATACTGTACACCACAATTTGTTTAAATTTTTCCTGAAGTTTTTATTTACAGGAATTCTTAAGAACAAGTATTTTAACTGAAATGTGAAAACACTTACACTAAATCAAAAGTGTATTTGTTATTTCCTTTAATATCGAAACCTTGCCGATGTTCTGTCAGCTGTCCTAGGTTAGAGACAGTAACGTTCCAGCCATCATGAGCACAGCAAGGGTCCTTCCTTCAAATAGTCAATACAGTAACGTTCCAGCCATCATGAGCACAGCAAGAGTCCTTCCTTCAGACAGTCAATAGAGTAACGTATTAAGGTTCATGTAGAAATGTACTGGGCCTTTGAACTGAAGCATATCTGACCAACTGACTGCTTTCATATAGAGGTCTTGTTTTAATTCTGACCAGCTTGGTTTCCAGATGGATTAACCTGGGACAAGACGACACCAACCTAAGTGAATCTTCTCCGGGGAGCGATGCAGGTCTGGGTTGGTTCGTTTGGAGAAATCTGTTTTTGTGTGTTGCCACCTGGCACACTGATATTTGAGGAAAAGGTTACTAGTAATATGATCAGACTTAAGTTTTTGCTCTGGTTTGTTTGTTGCTTTTTATTCCTCTTCTCTCTGTTGCCAAGTACGGGTGAATACACTCTGTAGGTTTTTGGTAAGAAGGGCGGTGCGGGACTACCCAGGTGGCGTTTGTTACCATGAAATGCCTCAGCTCGGCTTCAAAAGCTGCCTGTTTTCTGGAAACATTCTAATAAAGAGCTAAACAGGAGAGAATAATGCTAAACTGTTTTCATGAATCCCTGGAGTGCTTTATTTCACTTTGTTTGGTCGCTTCCACGTACAGCCGCCCACACAATAGTTTTAGAAGAAAGAACAGCTCACCCCCAAAAGGCAGCCCTAGTGACCAATCGATAAACATATTACATCGCTAAAGGGATTTCCTGTGTTTGTATCCTTTAGACATGAACAGAAACTCTCCCCAGGGGTCTGTCTTTATGGTTGTATGCCTTGCAGTCTGTCTGTCTGTCTCTGTTCCTGTATTGACAGGCACCATGGACATTCTGCAAAAAACTGAGCCTCAGAGCTCATACACACCAAGCAGCCAACAAAAACTGCAGCCAATAACAATCCTTGTGGTCATTTTTCAAAAGTTAATTTACCTGCACTAGATGACAAGCCAACTAAAACTCAACATTTAAAAATGTGTTACCCTACCAAGTCATGTATTTTGAAGGATTTATGATTCCTGTTAAATAGATGTATCATTTTTGTAGACACATTTTTTTTCTAAACTAATGCCTTATTTTGCCAGTGGGAAAAGTTATTTTCACTTGTATTTTTTTTTTCTGAAGAAGGTACTAACTTGAAGTGTTACAGAACATCCTGCAGGTTTTTTTTTTTAACTTAGAGCACTTTATCTCTGCTGTCTCCCATGCTGTCCATTTCACAGCAATGTTTTAAACATAGCGAAGCTTAACTTTGAAATCGGGTGAAACTGAAATATATCTTGCCACCACACTATAGATTCACTCCCTATGCAGCATGTATTAGGATCACACTTGATACGACTCAAAGTCCTATGTGCAGCAAATAAAGTTTCATGTTTCAGGTGGGGCTCTAATAAATGAAGCACAGGTAGTGGCTCTACACATGCACATCACCTGACACCAAGTGGAAAGCGCAACAATCTACAGAAGAATAAGAACTTTCAAGAAAGAAAATGTTGGTGCCCCTGTCTCGTTTTACAGGTACAGTATTGGAGCAGTACAATTATCACTTTATATAATTTGTTAATCCATAAATTTGATGATTATGTTGTTCAGCACATCTATAACACACAACAAAATCAAAAAATTCCCAATACATATTTTTCAGTTTGTCCAAACCCTAATAAAAAGAACATGCAGATCTGGAAATCACTGTGTTGTAACTGTTGTTAGTAACCAAGAGAATCAATCAGCATAGAACCCGGGTCTGTTCCAAACACACACAGTCCTCAAGTTCTCATTGGCCAGGCACCATCCACCCAGCACAGCACCACCGTCTCTAAGGAGAACAGCCTGTCAGGCCGGTCCAAAAGCCTGTCAGTAATATTTAACACATACAATTATTGTTTAATGCTGCGTGTATAACAGGCCACTCTTGTTCTCACTCTGTCTCTCTCTCCCTGACACACTGATTACAGAAGTATTACATACTGTAGACTGCTTAGAACAATATCCTCCACATTACATGCCAAAAACTAAGACTGTATGAGAATCTAACCCTCCAACCTTGGATGCTAGTGACACAATGAGAAATACCTTTTGAAATTAAATAGTGAGGTTTACGTTGTATTAGCTATACACATATTAGCTAAATAGTAACTATATAATATATAACATCCCTTTCTTTGAGGAGCACTGCTTTAAATATTGGCAGCTAAGTAGACAAGACATGGCCTTTGATTCTTTTTTTTAAGAAAATAAACTCCTGTTAACAACACCTAGGTATAATGTGTGTGCCTATGAGCTTTCACTGTTAACCAGACTGCATGAGTCTGCAAAGCTGTTACCTGGGTCTCCTTCTAAAAGCACTACTGATCCCCAGCCCCTCAGCTTGAAACAGAGATTGGGTGATGCGATGACACCCCCTCTGCGGAAAGAAGAATTTCTGAGTGATGGGATACTCAACGGACACGATCGATGACTTGACATCAGTGTAGGTCACTTTGACTCCGCTGTTCATCTGCAGAGCACTGAGCTGAGATTCTGGAATGAAGAAATAGCAAGAACTACCTTTTATACAGATTAAACAGAAGCAGAACAACAGGCAAGCAAATACAAGCTATTATACAATTAATACTTTATGCACTCCGAATTTACTTAATATGCCATATATGTGTTTATTGTGCCTTGATATGCGTGTTCTTAGTCATCATGTAATACTGTTTATGCGCTCGAGAGTAACTGGATGGTTCAAGGTGCTGAGAATCTGGAATTAAGAAGCAGTAAGAACTCGCAGATCTAAGACTTCTAAGCAGAACTAGATACCTTTTTTACACTTTATATTTGTATTAAGCTTTAACAACATTTTATTAACTTCAATAAAGTAAATAACGGTTACTTCAATCCAGTAGTGGGGTTTTGGCTTCCCTATAAGAAACCAAAATCCCATTTAACCAAAAAAAATGATTGCATCGTAGCAGTTCTCTTTACTTTACATTGGTATTGAGTGATCAAGGTGTCCCAGGTATGATAAGACACTACCTCAAAGTGTGTGGTCTGTATCACTAATATGACCAGAGGTTAAAACAACATGGCTATTGTGTTACTGGACAAACCCTATAATGGAACTGTGTGTTATTAGACTGAAAGACTGCTTTCACCCGATAATAGTTTATTATTATTATTTCTTGTGAACAACAGTGTGTACTGTAAGCAATGTACTTTATTATTAGTGCGACATCGTAACTTGTTACAATAAACCATGCCACTGATGAAAGAGAAGCACTTTACAGTACGATATTGCACTTGAACAGACAAACATTTTAACGGACTTAACGCGACATTCAAATTAACAAATAAATAATTTATCTGCAAACCATGTCTGAAATCACGGCTGTCGAAATGTACTTAATATGTATCAGTTATCTCAGTATTAGTTTAATTGGACTGCTGTTTAAATCTATACAGGTTAAACAAAGTACTGCTTGTATAATTCTAGGTACAGCTGCCTATGACGAGTAATGACTGAGTCTAGTTGGGGGAATATCTTAGCCCACAATATGTGCTGGAGCAGTGTACAGTACACAAATCACAGCCCTCGGTTTAGTAATTAGCGATCTGCTCACGGGTTGTTTTTTTGTTTTTTCCTAATATGAGGTCTCCAGACGTTCATTTTAACAGCGGCAAGAAAAGCGGCGTTTTTTTTTTTTTTTTTTTTTAAATAACTGTATATAGTTGCAGGTAAAGCACAGTGTGCACAACACAAAAAAAGTTGATCTCATGACAATAATACATAATTTGAATTAAAACGATAAGAAGTGTTTACACTGGCGTCCGCTTCAGTCACCCAAATATACTAACATTTAACGCCAGTATACGGTTTTCACGAGAAAAAAAGGCAGACACTGGAACCATCTCATCATATAAATAAGTGCTATTATTTTGTCCATGCATACAAATATATCGGTTCTTATACTGATCAATAGTTTTCACCACTTGAGTGTGTATCCCATTCCCACAGTGAGGTAGACCTGCTGGGGGATGTAAAACGTGTTTCTTTTTTTTCTTTTTTTTATTAGAATTCACCTGGCCTTGTAATAACTTGAATGGCTGGCCTAATGCAAATTTCTATTATTGAAATCTAAAAGACAAAAGCAATAGACTTAATATTACAACTCAAAATAAAGTTTCCAATGCATGTCTCCATGACGGTTTAATGCAATGTATATTACACAAATAAATAACGTCCATCTATTTCATTTTAATGCGGTTGTTGAAGCTTTGGAGTGAAAAATAAACGTACTTAATGCGTAAGTGTTAGATTGGGTAAGAATAATACATTGTCAGACTGCCAGCCCTGAAATTACCTATATGAACTTCCATTCACAAACGTACCCTTCAGATGGACCTGTCTCCGGTGTTTATATAGGCGGGGCGCACACACACACACACACAGATGACAAACGTGTGCTGAACTCAATATCGCACAGGGGCACATTGTATTAGACTCGTGGCACGGTCAGGGGCATTAAAATCAAGCTGGCTCTGTAGTGCTGGAAGTTGTTTCACCTTGTTTCTAGATCCATTTAGAACATTTTTATTCTCCTATCTGTAATTCGTGTTCAAAAAGCGACAGCGCACTGTGTGACCCAGCTGCTGTCATAAAGAAAACACCTT
This sequence comes from Polyodon spathula, assembly GCF_017654505.1. Lineage (NCBI taxonomy): Eukaryota > Metazoa > Chordata > Actinopteri > Acipenseriformes > Polyodontidae > Polyodon > Polyodon spathula. The sequence continues at coordinate 105,027,565 of NC_054535.1, forward strand.
TTGTATAGCCAGTAACGTATTCAGTTAACAACTTCACTGGTCAGAAAATGAATGCATGTTTGGTGTAATTTTTCTATGGTTTGGACAAGTTATGCCTTAACAAATTACGTTTCTTTTTTTTCTCTCTCCCCTTTCCCTCCTCCCCTGCCGACGTCGATTGACGGCGCCAGGTGGCAGCGCCATGATTGCATAGCAGACACTTGGCAGCTTTACTAGGAAGCAAGCCACCAGTCGCAGACGCCTTTACAAAGCACAACATACAAGCAGCTTCTGACGTCTCTGACCAAACGGCACTTTAAAGGGCATTTAACCAAAAACGAAACAAGGAGGTTCGAACTCACAGTCCACCTATTGCAAATAGCTGAAGCCGAAATCAATGGTTTATTTTATTTAAGGCTATAGCTGGACAGCTTAGCATTTTTATTTTTTTTTTAAATACAAATGAATGGATAGTTTAAAGCGTGACATGGCGGCAAGTGAGAAGGGAGAGCTCTTTACTATTTTAGAGACGAACACTGAGACAGAAAAAGACACTGAATCCTATACAGAATCGTTGCCTTTGAATCTGTCTGCTGATGTCAAGTGGTTAGAAATCCCCTTTAAAAAGACAGTGGGGGAAGAAGACGAATACGAAAACGCGCTAACAGAAGAACGAGCAGCAGCTGCAGCAGCCTCTGCTAACAGAGACGGCGGCTGCAGTCTCCTTCTAGGCGATGACAGTGATTTCAAGTATGAGGACTTGGATGATTCCCATTCGGCGAGTGGCTGCACAGAAACCACTACAAATGACTCTGACATTGATTTCTCCGATCTGGAGGAAGAGCTGACCGACCTGCGCGGTCCAATGGGTGAATGCGACGAGGACTGTACCTCCAAAAGCTTCTGGGGAGAGCCCGACCAGCCCATCTCAATAGAGGAGTTCACTGCCAACACTGGCCCCCGGCACTCGCTCGGGGACGAGGCGGACAGCCGCGACTACTTCCGGCTGCTCTTCCCTGACGCGCTGTTCGAGCACATTGTGGAGCACACCAACAAATACGCCCTGTACAGGCAGAGGAAAAGCGGGAAACTGGACCCCCATTGGCGCCCCACAGATCTCAGGGAAATACAAGCATACATTGGACTCAATATCTTAATGGGAATAAACCAGCTTCCAGATTATGGAATGTACTGGGCCACTGACATTTTCATTGGCAATGCTGGCTTCAAAAAGACCATGACTGCCCGCAGGTTCGAGAAACTGAACCAAAACATTCACCTGTGTGACCGGGACCAGGAGCCAGCCCGCGGGCAGCCGGACTATGACGGGCTGTACAAGATCAGGCCCCTGCTGGACGTGGTGCAGGAGACCATGTGGGAAGCCTACGGGGCAAACAGGTGCCTCACTGTGGATGAGGGGGCCATTGCTGTCAAGGGGCGGTTCTCAGCCACGCAGTACATGCCCTCCAAGCCAATAAAGAAGGGTCTGAAGGTGTGGATGCTGTGCGACTCCAAATCGGGCTACTGCCACCGCGCCAACATCTACGTTGGCAAGTCCAACGAGGACTCAGGCGCAATCGGCTACAGGGTGGTGACATCACTCGTCAGGGGCCTGGAGGGCAAGCACCACCACGTATTCCTTGACAGTTTCTTCACCTCGGTCCCCTTGGTCCATAAGCTGCTCGAGCTGGGGCTGTACGTGTGCGGCACCACTCAGCAGAACCGCAAGGGTTTCCCTGACGCCCTCAAGCTGAAAAATGTGGGCAAGCTGGCGCAGGGCGAGTTCTTCCAGTGCCAGCACGGCAACATCCTGGCCACAGTCATGAGGGACACCAAAGTGATCAGCTGCCTGTCATCCAACGCAGCACCCGGGATTGTGGGCATCAGCCAAGGGAAGCAGAAGGATGGCACCATCTACGGGGTACCACGGCCCCTCCCTCTGCTTCTGTACCAGGAGAACATGCGAGGCGTGGACCTCTGCGACCAGCTGCGGGAGTGCTACCTGGTGGGCCGCCCCTGCAAGAAGTGGTGGCGCTACTTCCTGTGGTTCTACCTTAACATCTGCATTGTCAACGCCTTCATCATCCTGAGGGAGAGCCGGAAGGGCAACCCGCCACCCGGCTTCAACGGGAAACAGTTCACTCAGCGGCACTTCAGGATCCGGCTGGCACAGCTGCTCATCGGAGACTACCAGGGCACCAGGGGCGTGGAGCGGGCGTCCCGGAAGAGGCACTCTGATTCGCCCGTGGAGTATGGGCACCGTCTGGAACGCATGTCAGAGCGATCTAGGAGGTGCCGGAACTGCACCAACAAAGGGCTCCGCCACGAAAGTGTTTTTGGGTGCAAGATTTGCAATGTCCATCTCTGCAGAGGAGGCTGCTTTGCAGAGTTTCATAAATGAACAGCTGAACTATTTCTGCAATTACATTTTCTTAAAGAAAGGGGAAAAAAATAGACATGGAAATATTAAACCCTTAAAGCCCATAGTGACTGGACCAAAAACTGCTTCTTGCAGGTGCTGTTTTGTTTTATGTTTTGAATGTGAATCAGTTGAATGCCAGCCCAGTAGGAGACGCTGTCTTTTACATTGTTTTTAACATGTGTTTTTGCTATATTTTAAAATAAGTTTTGTGCTACCTTTTATACTGTCTGAAATGAAAAAATATATATGGTGCTTTTTTTTTTTTTTTTTTGGTTTAACTGAAAACAAATATTTAATAATACTGCATAAGGTAAAAGGTGCTTTTACAACATACACTCCTGCTATTACATACATGTTTACTTTTTTAAGCACAGCAAAACAGATCAGTCACCTTACAGATTTTCTATGAAAGTTTCAGGTAATTGAATACGTGTACGCAAGTGTCTGCTTGAGACTGAAAGTCTCAAGCAGATTTTGAAACAGATATAAAGTTTAAGAAAAGGGATGGCCCCCATTTCTGCATTGTTTTTGTTTGTTTTTTATAATTGTTCCAGATGTGCAGAACGCCACCCTCCCCCTCCCTTAAAAAAGCATGACTTGCACTGGCTTTTAGAACAAAGGGGTTCAGGAAGTGACAGACTTCATAGAAGTCTCACAATGGTATTATGAGAGTGCCTCAGGACAGGTGGTCTGTGGGCTTTGGTTTTGCCACTGACTTTCTCTGCCCATGTGGAAAATATCAGCTCTTTTGGAATTTCTGAATAATGTCATCTTTATGTAAAAAAAAAGCACTTTAGAAAAAAGACAATCCCCTTTTGATATTTCTGTTTTGCTTCCTGAGTTACATTAGTACTTTAAAGATGAACGGCCGCTGCTGTAAGTGTCTTATGCCACCACTCACCAGATTCACCTGAAGCTGAAAATAAGACACGCTGTAATTACAAATGAGAAACATGGTGTGTGTGTGTGTGTGTGTGTGGTATGCGTGCATGTGAATGTGCGTGCATGTGTGTGTGTGTGTGTGTGTGTGTGTGTGTGTGTGTGTGGTATGCGTGCATGTGAATGTGCGTGCATGTGTGTGTGTGGTGTGTGTGTGTGTGTGGTGATTGTGCGTGCGCGTGTGCGTTTGTGTATTTGGGGAATCTGCATACGAAAGGCACCACAAGTCATTCCTACGGGTCTTTATTTAATCAAAAGAGCAGTGGAACAAAACAAAGCCACTGCTGAGCTTCAAACAGGGCTGCAGTGATAGAAGTGAATGCCTCTTCCATTGCATAGCAGTTAGGATCATTACAGGCTTTACTGTGAGCCTATTTAGACAGATCTGAGTCTTATTAGACAAACTACCATTAAACTGGAGAAAAGTTCAAAGCAACCCAATTTAAATGTCTTTCTGAAGCTTGACACATATTTGGAAAATTAGATTATTATTATTTTACTTATTTATTATTTGTATAAATCTGCCAGCGATCAATCATTAGAAAGTACCCTGCTGACAAGTAGCCAAACAAAAGGTTCATAATCTGAAATATTAGTTAATCTTGATTACAGTAGCAGACAATGAAATTGCAAACACACACTGACAAGTCTTCTGAAATATTGTCCTTATAATCTGAAAAATGTAAGAAATGCATACAAACAAACATGTATGCCAGTGCAAGCAGACACTGCAATGCCCGGCTAGACATTAACAGGTCCTGCTTTGCACTTGCTGGCTGAAGCTTGGTGATGAGAAGCAGTTTTTATGGGTTTTACCTCGTGCCTTTATCAAGAGTGCAACCTGGATCCCAAACATTTTTTTTTTTTCGAAGTAGGAAATAAAATGGATTATATTCAGTAAACTCCATACAATAAACCTAAGAAATTGAACATTTCATAATACAATGATAAACAACATCCTCTGACATTCCCTGATACCTTTACCAATGGATAACAAGAAGGAACAGGGGTCGTATAAAAAAAAAACAAACTGCCATTTTTACACAAGAGTGTTTGCTGCATAACACAGCTGTTTATTTTATTTTATTTTTTGTCTAAATAGCTGTGTTTGATGGAAAATGTTAAAAAGTCCTTGCTCCACTAAATCTGCATTGCACTGGTGTAAACCACTGTATAAAACCCATATATTTAAATGGAAACCATATCAGAAATAGATATGAAAATGAGCAGGATGGCTGAAAGCCAAAGGGAGTGCTCACAAGAAGCCTGCACCACATGAATGGCCCGGAGTCATTCCATTCCCATTGGTCTCTTTATGGAATATGACAGGGCCAGGTGTAGGGAGGTCTGTGGGCTTAACAGGGGGTCTCCGACTGGCAACCCGGAAGAAGTAGGGTTTGAACAATAACCCATTATCAGGATATTATCAATAATTTTGTTAGTGTTGATTATTTATTGTACTGAAGTATTATTATAATTGTATTTCTTGTCAATAACAGTGTTTCTGACAGTCATCTATGCCAAATAGGATGACCACAACTACTACTGGCAAGATTTATATCTCTGTCTTCCTGTAGACATCCAGTTCATCCATAAAGAGGGATGGGGTGGGAGAATTATTGGGAGTTAAAACATGATACGATTTGTGATTATCATGATAACTGTGCGCGGTAATCGATCGTTAAAAATGTCGTTGACGTGCAACCCTAGTGAACAGCACGTAAAACTCCCTCGGAGCAGGGAAAGGGTATTCACTGTACCTGCAACACACTGGGAGACGGGCTGGCCAGCATAAAAGACAAACCCGCTGCTTAAAATTTCTTTCACCTCATTCGGAGGGGTTGACCTGAACCGGAGGAAAAATAAAGACACGCGTGCTTCCGAGGAAAGACATCTTATGGCAAATAGCTGAGTCTAGGTGAGTGGCCTACTGTAGTACATACTCCAGAAGGGAAAATTACTGCCTACAGACATACAGCAAACTATTCTAGGTGATCAGTCACTAATAGGGGAGGTTACAATGACTGATTGTCATTAGCTGAAATGCTTTACTGATATGTTGAGTTGATATATACCCCATTAGGATTATAGAACACTGTACAGCACCAGGGAATCTCTATAAATTGCATCTCTTTCATAACTGGAGACAGGGCAATCCAGAGTGATTCCCCAGTGTTGTAAACAGCACTCAAACATGACAGGTTTGTTAAATCAACCCCACAGGCTGTTATAAGTTTTCCAATTACTCAATTACATTAACTGTAATGGAACTGGTAATGGGCAGTCAACTTCATTTTACAGCCACTTTGAAAGGTCCAGTACCAGTCATTGCAATCAGCACTGCACAAACACATTTTTCAGGGGAAGACGTTGAAAAAGACTTTGTAGTCAAAAGGTTTGTCACTGAATTGTAGTTTCTTTTAGCATTTCTAAAAAATGAAGAAAAAATATTCCAGCCAGTCTGCTTTTTTTTTTTTTTTTTTTTTTTATATAGCATTTGGGGTACCACTGAACTTGCTCATGAAAATCTCTTGCATGTTGGAAGACGAAAAAATTATATACCCCCCCCCCTCCAGCCCAGCCAATCTGAATCTATTCATCTCTCTCAATACTTATCAGATGATACCAACATTTATTTATCTTAGTCAAAGAAAGATGGGTTTATATATAGTGGACTGTCACATACTCCATACATAACTTGCTAAGAACAGATCTTTGTAAAAAAAAAATTTAAATAGGCAATATGGACAAATTGATAAAAAATAGACTACTTTAGCTTTAGGCAAGAAAATAACTTTGACAAACACTGATGAATACAACTGCAGTGTTCTAACGTCTGTTTCGTGACCTTTTGTGCCCCCTTTTAGAGTCCAATCCATCCCCTTCTGAAACCCTTAAACTTCCTAATTCAGAACTAGATGGAGGAGATCTGTCTTCACTTTAACCCCCCTCCCTCTCTTGTGTAAATGTTGCAGGCACAGGGGAGGATGTCAGTGCATATGGATCCTATTCCAAACAGCTTGTGAGCTTTATATCTTTTACATGTCCAGCAGTTTATTCCTCAACCTATAAATTGTGCATTTTAAACACAAAGAATGCTACATTTCCATGGATCTGAAATGGGCTAGTAAACGGCACAAGACAGCATATGGAAGTCTTAACAGTAAAATTCCCAAAAGGTTTTTACTTTTCTTAACACTGTCTTCAGTTTCCAAGAAACTATTAAATAAAATAGTGTTGAGAGTCAAAGGGTAACAAATTGCAGGTAATATATTTAAGTCGATTGATTTAGGGAACACAAAGGAAAGGCATTAACATTTCAAAGCTGCAATGTTTGTTCCCCATATGACAAACTGCAGCACTTTTACCCCTAGCTGCTAGCATATCCAAGGAGTCTCCTAAGACAGCTCCCAGTACCCCCAACCCACACAAATGCTGGCTTTGATTATTGCAGAGTTTAATTGCAGTTCCATTTTTGTAGTTAAAATCCAAATCTGACTTTTAGAAACAAGATAAAGGGAAACTACAATTTTATAATTATTGTAGACCCTGATATTGATGTGATACAGCCATCTGAAATTTTTTTGTATCAGATACTTTGTGTCTGATGGAACTTGTGTTGGAACATCACATAAGCTATAGTTTTTTTTTGTTTGTTTTTTTTTTGTTTGTTTTTTGTTCTTAACTATCTAATATTAAAATCTAGTTTAGTATATGGTGCTGTACCATACAATCTGAGCAGCCAATGGGAATTAGGCTGTATCTGTGTTGGACTTGTAGTCCGAAACATCCTGATATAATACATTTTTTCTATCAATTATTTGCATTTATATGTACCAACATTAGCTTTTTCTTTTAGATTTTGCTCCTTTTCCTTTTTCAAATGTAATGCTGTACTGAGCTATGTGGGAACCCCAAAGAAGATGGCAGTATTGAGGAAAAGCACATTGTTTATTAACAGGAACAGGCAGGTAGAAACCACATTCAGCAGCATCGACAGGAACGCAGCAAGAACCACAACATCAACTGAAACAACAACTCAACAGCAACTGAAACAGCAACTCAACAGCAACTGAAACAGCAACTCAACAGCAACTGAAACAGCAACTCAACAGCAACAGAAACAGCAACACAACAGCAACTGAAACAGCAACTGAAACAGCAACTCAACATCAACTGAAACAGCAACTGAAACAGTAACTCAACAGCAACTGAAATAGCAACTGAAACAGCAATTCAACATCAACTGAAATAGCAACTCAACAGCAACTGAAACAGTAACTCAACAGCAACTGAAACAGCAACTCAACATCAACTGAAATAGCAACTCAACATCAACTGAAACAGCAACACAACCGCAACTGAAACAGGACCTGAAACAGTAACTCAACAGCAACTGAAACAGCAACTCAACATCAACTGAAACAGCAACTGAAACAGCAACTGAAACAGCAACTCAACATCAACTGAAACAGCAACTCAACATCAACTGAAACAGCAACACAACAGCAACTGAAACAGCAACTGAAACAGTAACTCAACAGCAACTGAAACAGCAACTCAACAGCAACTGAAACAGCAACTCAACAGCAACTGAAACAGCAACTCAACAGCAACTGAAACAGCAACTCAACAGCAACTGAAACAGCAACTCAACAGCAACTGAAACAGCAACTCAACAGCAACTGAAACAGCAACTCAACAGCAACTGAAACAGCAACTGAAACAACAACTGAAACAACAATTCAACAGCAACTGAAACAGCAACTCAACATCAACTGAAACAGCAACTCAACAGCAAGTGAAACAGCAACTCAACAGCAACTGAAAAGGCAACTCAACAGCAACTGAAACAACAACTCAACAGTAACTGAAACAGCAACTCAACAGCAACTGAAACAGCAACTCAACAGCAACTGAAACAGCAACTCAACAGCAACTGAAACAGCAACTGAAACAGCAACTGAAACAGCAATTCAACATCAACTGAAACAACAACTCAACAGCAACTGAAACAGCAACTCAACAGCAATTGAAACAGCAACTCAACAGCAACTGAAACAGCAACTCAACAGCAACTGAAACAGCAACTGAAACAACTACTCTCATACAAAATGCTCCCCGGCTCTGCACTACTTATACAATATAAGTGGACTTGGTTCAAGGTGAGCTGACACAATGTCAACTGGAGTTAAGGTCACAGCGGTCCTACAGTGAGTGCAGCGAGTGCAAAGGTTGACTCTACAACATACCATATATATATATATATATATATATATATATATATATATATATATATATATATTATATATATATAAAGCAATGCTTCAAATAAACTCGATACAGCCCCCCACTTGTGCATATTACATACAGTATGCTGTCCACAATGCACTTGTAGGTACAGCTACATGTAGTGATAACCAACTGGACAGTCCTCCACCAGAAATAAACAGCCATGGCACCGTGAGCTGGCAAACAGCAGCAATACAAAAACAGCTAAGAGCAGAGGGGAGCTCCAGTAAACACTGCCATAGACTGGACTGGCATAATGGCACCTCCTGTCACGTGGTTTGCTCCACTGACACACTGTATCAGTTGCTCTGCTTTGAAGGTGCTAGATGCCATTATATTCAAAGGCCACAATTGTCTTTCCCCTTATACTGGTCCGACTGAAAAAGTGAATACGACATCAGCCTGCTATGTGTTTGTCAGGATCTTTTTGCCAGTCATGAAGCTCTTCCGTTTGTATTTGTTTTGTGATGAAAAATGGTAGACTCAAATGAATAAAATAAATCGCATGCGTTCTTGCTTTTGAATACTAAAGTGTTCCCAATGCATGGATTATTGTCGATTGCCTCCCTGACATTCCATTTTGAAAACAGTAGCTGATTGAACCTAACTTCATCTCAGTAGCAAGCTTGGGGTACAAACAAACAACTGTACCACAGCAGGTAGGTAACTTTATTACAGCTGCAATTTTATATCTCTTATTGGGTTTCATATTGCCCAATAAATGCTAACTGAGCACTAGAAATAAAACACAAATTCTAATAATAATAATTTTAAAAAGAATAATAAAGAAATAAAGACCTTGTTTATGGCGTAATGCACAGCAAGCTGGAAAATCCCCATAGCTGTTAATACATATACCAGTAAATACATCTGGATTTATTTTACAATAAGAAAACTCCTGTGTATTGACTGAGCTGCTTGGGGCCCCTAGTGCTATAAAAAAACTCTTAACGTCGCAATTAACATGTTCAGTTTATGTCAGTAAAGCAGAGAGCTATCTATCTTTCTCTCCACCTCTTACTGTTTTAATGAGGTTGAGAATTCTACCCATGCTGACACACACAGGGGGCATACATCACAGTTCGTGGTGAGCAGCAACATCTTGATTCTCATCCATATGAATTCAACTCTGTCACGTAACATATACCCAGAGGAATACACACACGCACGCAGTACTGTGCTGTATTGGACAGATGAATCCTATCTTAAAATACATTCAAAAGATTTGAATTAGAAAAATAGGTCCCAAAATGTATTACATAATACAAAGCATAACAGATTGAAAAAATATATATATTCCAATATTCAGTCATTCTACAATGTTTTGGCTTCCAACCCGTGAGAAATAATAGACAGTAACCACGTGTATTGCGAAACATCATTAGTGTATTCATAAACACTTTTGAATTGCCTTGGCTACTTTATTTATGGTTTCATAACATTTCTATTTCTGCAAATAAAAGCAGATGTCCAGTAGTGATTAATACCAATCCCCCTAACACTTAATAACACTGTGTAACACTATTTTAGTTCCTGGATAGTAAGTGTTATTTCCTAATTGCTTATGCCTCAAAAGTACAGAAAATGGCTATTATTCCCCACAAACTTTGCTTTTGTGACCAGGACAGTGATATTTCAAAATATCACTATTTCCAATGGGAAAACGGGCAAATGTGTATCTTTTCGTTCACATAAAGTCAGAAAAAAACAGCATATGAATCCAAATTAACATGTATTTATACTGTGTAAAGTAATACAAAAATGACTACAAAAGATTTAGAAGTGAGTAGTTTCTCGAGATTTACGATTATATTGTATTTTCTACTTCCCCAACACTGAGTCATCATTTTTCTCTAAATTTGCCTATAACTGGCTTTGAGCTTGTTCGGGTATTCCTAAGCATTGGGCTGAACTGATTTTCTCATTCCATTCAAATCACGTGGCAATGTGACCTTTCAACTCGTCTCTCCAGACAAGCTCAAAGCAGCTCAATGCCAGAGGAAGGCAATTAGAGAAACATTACAATAACTCAATATTGGAGCAACAGTACCCAGAACTGCTCGGAATGACAGCAAACCCCATGAAGAGAAAAGGAAATGGAAAAAAAAAAATTACCATGTGGGTCCAGACTTGTGGATTGGCGGGGCAGTTTGTAATGTGCAACAGAGAGGAAGTAAGGTTCTAACCAGTCACCGCTTGAGCAAAACTGTGAAAATGTTCTTTATTGATGTTTTAGTCAACTATTTATCTGTGTATTTCTGTTATGCCACAGCCACTGTCATTTACCACAAGTTATTTCCCTGATCTGTCAGCACAACCAATCCATATTGCAGACACTGGAGGACCACAAAATTTCCCAGATTTACCATAATGCTGCTTAGGATCTGTTTGATTAAAGGAATGCAACCAAGTAAATTGTTGGAAAACCAAGGTAAAAACCAAGGTAATCCCCCATTTTCCTAAACGAACCCTAGCACAACTCCTTCAGCTGACTTTGCATTCAAGGCACGAATAACACAATACATTGAGATGCACTTGAACAATTATGCACATTTTATTGTTAAGACTATATCAACAAAGCACATAAAAGTCACCGCCACACTGGCTTTTATAAACAAAGGCAAACCTTGTATACGCACACAATTCTTGTAGCAGAACAGTAGGTTTATGGTTCAGTAAAATTCAATAAAAATGCCTATATGTGACATACACTGTAGCATTTTACAATATGATATTAGGAAACTTTCAGAGAACTCAATTGCACTGGATCAACAATTTAAATAAAAATGTTAGCCCCTCCTTAATGGGTAAAGCTCTATATAAAGTCATTGCAGTTTTATTTTATCCAGAGCACTGTCTCTCAATGTACAGTGCTCCCCTTTGTAACAGCCAGTTACCACACTATTTGTTCCACTTTCTAACAAATAAAAGCATGCTAGTGGGATGGCATTATTGGCTAAGAGGGAGTTGAGGAATTATAGTCATTTTCAGAAGTCTGAGAAGCCAGGTGTAAAAGTGACAAAGCTCTCCGCAGCCTGGAGTTCTACAGCATCTTTCGATCAAGTTTGAAGAGGTCATCTCAGCCAGCGTTCATTCAAACATCAGGGATCAGCTAATTGATAATTTTATGAACAGGCAGCTCCCAGCATTCCCGATGCGCAGTGCTGCTTTTTCATTCTCACAGACTTGACCTCATACAGCTCCCTCAATAGCTTACCTCTTGCTGATTCATTTTTTACGTTTTGCTTATTATATAGCAAAAACTTGAGCAGCCAAATGCTCCAGTAACCGCCATGTGTTTTCAATTGCCGGTTATTAGATCCATATTCAAAATTCTGATTTTTGTTTGGAATATGGATCTAATAAGTAACCATTGAAAGCAAAAGCACTTTTTGATGCTAGATTACTGGTCTTCAAAATTGCTAATACCACTTGTCAAGGGGCATCTTTTTTATTTATTTTTTTAAGGGTGGGAGAGATTTAACAAAGAGCCACATCAGAGTAATTTATATTCTGGAATCAATCCCAACTTCTTTTGTTTCTCCCTGAATATTGATTCCGTCTTCTGAGACACAAACTAAGGATAATTCTAGAAAAAGCATGATAAACTAGCCTCTCATATTCACCAAACTCTGCACTAGGGGTGTGCCGATTCATCAATGCGCAGGGTGAACCGTGATATCTTTCTCGATTATATGATTATCGATACAGTGACACCTGTATCTGCACACTGTGATCTGTAAACAGCGTGTTCATGCATAGAACATCCAGTAATTAAATGGGTTAGTAAGTACTGTAGCGGCCTCGCCCCATCTTTTCACTCACTGTGTGTGAAGGATGCTTGTGTCAAGCCAGTCAGAAGTGAACCGGAGAGATAAGCTGGGGCAGGTTGTTGTTGATCATCACAGCTATTTTAATGATGGAAAACATTTTTTTTCGGTTGTGATCATCTTCATCAACATCACAGTTGAAGATGGCAACGTCAGATCTGAGTCAATGCAGGTATGATAGCATGTACTACTCTGTATGTACAACCTACTCTGGAAACACGAAATCAAAACTTAGCATCTGTGAGCACTAAAAACATTACCAATCCATAGTGCTTTTCATTTGTGTCACTATTGTCCAGTATTGTGGAAAACGAATTTAAACATTCTTTGGAGCCAAGGTGCACACTTCTTACCAGTTCTTATATTAATTAATCTATGCCGGCATGTAAAACAAGAGGTCATGCAGAGGGTTACATTCACCTACAGTATTTGGGTTAAAATCAGTCTCTATTTAGAGAACTTTTTTCATGTCGGATTCAAAATTTGTTGCAAAACTAACACAAAAACAATTATTTTTGTTCTAAAACATTTATTTCCAAAAACTGTGTGATTGTGTAGATTTTTTATCTATTATTTTTGTATTATTATTATTATTATTATTATTATTATTATTATTATTATTATTATTATTATTTTACAGTATTTGTAATTTTGTTTTAATAACTTTATTTTAAAGATTAATAGAAAACAAAGGCAAAGCCGATTGTAAATTTTATTTGACTAAAACTTGCTTTATTACACTTGCACTAGCAAAGTATTAAAAAACCAAAGATTGAATGCAATAAAAAGTGTAACACTGATAAGGCTGACAGTGCAAATAAAGTACTGGATATATTAAAATATTGGTTGTCACTCCTATAAACTTGATGGTGGTGCAGGTTGTTTGTGAAGACACGTTTGATAGAAATTACAAGTCTCACCTCAAAGTGCTTGATATGCAGAAAAAGACACATCCACTGCCTGGCAGCTTGTACAGTTTCAGTTACACGTTGCTGGAGATTATGGAGGATGGCTCAATCTGTACCGCAACATGGTGTAAAAAAAACACAATAACCACAACAGCTGACTCAAAGAGCAGATCTGACATCAACTCTGTTTCCTGAAAGACCAAAAAAGACATCAGGCACTATATGGCAATATATGGTTTCGTTGAGATGCTTACAGAGAAAGCAGCAGGGCTCCCTTGACCTGTGATTGAGCTTTTTTTATAATGCAAGAGGTCAGGAGGATGAAAGGTATGGAGGCCTTATATTTAACAAACAGCAGCTGGTCAATTCCCCCTACAGAGGCTTTGAAACATACCGCCTTCTGAATAACGGTCTGTCTCTCTCCCTGTACCTGGCCTAAGGGTCTACATGTCCTCCATACAGAAGAGAGCGAGCCTTCTTAACCTGACCAGTGCAATACAGTAATACTGCACGATGATACAGCCGTGTTATCTGTAGATGATGGTTCCTTAAAGCGTCTAGTCAAAATGCAGCAGAAACATAGTTCTGAAAAGCACTTGGGTTCAGCTGGTAGCTGGAAAGCTAACACCGTGTAACAATTTTTTTTTATTTTTTTTTTGTATTACTTTAGTATAAATACATGTTAATTTGGATTCATATGTTGTTTTTTTCTGACTTTATGTGAACTAAAAGACACACATTTGCCCGTTTTCCCATTGGAAATAGTGATATTTTGAAATATCACTGTCCTGGTCACAAAAGCAAAGTTTGTGGGGAATAATAGCCATTTTCTATACTTTTGAGGCATAAGCAATTAAGACCTCTAAGTGATGGGAGCAGTCATACCATACCTTGTGCATCCATTGTTCCATATAGTATAACAGCATTGTTAAATAAACAGATACATTAAGTTCCTTACTCATACTGTAATAGCTCTAACATGGCAGCACGTATTTACATTCACCTCTACTGATACAAACACGTTTCATAGCAGCGAGGGACCCTGTGTCAATTTGCGCTAGGCATGGATTAAATCTTTACTATTTCAAAACATACTTACTGTACCTAAGCCAAACTAAACTAGCCTCCCTTATTCCAATATAACCCTCATCCATCTTTCCATTGACATTGCCTAATCATGTGTAATTGGAAGCAAGTCGTCTCGTTTTCATATGCCTGTTGGATTAAAGACGTATGGATTAATGAGAAAATCAAGTCTACAATGCTGGGGTCTACTGAAAAGTGGCTTGGAAGCCTTTTCTGTTTCCCTCAATATTTTTTATTTTTATTTTGCTCTGCATACTGCACAATTGTATTGTATTATTACAGCAGATTATCCAGATAAATTAAAAGAAGTCTGCCTACACTGTATTTTTTTTTCTTTTTTTTTTCTTAAATGAGACAAACAAACTTATTTTCTCTGGTAATAAATAACAAGGGTAACAAAAATGTACACTAGGCCCCTTGAATTTGCATACTGCTAATTATTAAAATTAAATGTATAAGAGCAGCATCAGATTCCTGCGAATCAGATTCTCCAAAAAACACTGCATGACAGCACAGCGGCAAGGAAACCATTCTTTACTTTTAAAGGGAAACACTGCCAAACCATTATTCAAAATCTGGAACTAGTCAAAGGTTTGTAGTCAAGGTCTGGACTAATATAGCATGCTGCCTTTTCAAACCCACAGCCAACCAGTTCATTTTATTCAATTATAACTGGGCACTTCAGAGACTAGCTGGCCACATCCCCTTTAGACAGCTTCTCTCCAGAGCACAGGGGCTCACTGTCTTTGCTCAGCTCTAATGCAGCCCAGAATTCAGTCAACATTTGCTCTGGAATGCAAGGGTTGCTGGTGATTAGTCTCCAATCGGTGTTGTTAATTAATCTGGGATTTCTATGTCTGGACCGCACAAGCCAGTTTCTTGTGAAGATGAGTAGTATAACCTGTGTCTAAAAACAAGCAGTGTGAGCCATTCCAGCTTCAAAATGACCTTATATAGACATGCTATTGTTTTTCTACTTAGACTTGTGTATCAGATCATGATAAGACCCTGGGGACGGTACAATACTAATCACTAGGAGTCTTTATTCTAGTATTGTGTATGAGCACTGAATATTAAAAGACAACTTGTGGACTTGTAGTTGCATCAATGGGTTACTGGTATCCTCATGTTATGTTGTCTTCAGGGTTCAGTAGCATAGTAACATCCACTGCTTGGGTACAGCGGGTGAAAAGAGGTTGATCTTCAGTTCACCAGTTTGGCAAGTGGCCATTCAAATTGGGCATTTCAAACTGGTTTAAAAACAGGGGCAAATTTGATCTTTTTTGTTTGTTGATGTCCTATCCCACGGTTTGTCCCAACTGTCTCACAGTGGTAACCAACTAGTCTACTCATGATAGGTACATGTTTTAGCCCCTGTAGGAGAACCTGACGCTCTGTGTGTTGCAGCCTTCCTGCTGTGTTTAGTTGCAGGAGTAAGCAGTGTGTGTTTGTGTGTTTACAAGCTGCAAGCTCCTAATCAGCAGGCGGACGTGGTGCAGCAGAGCGCCAGGAATAATAGGGTCCCGAGTATACAGATCAGGGTTGCTGTAAACCACAGGGGTCAGAGCGCTGCTGCTGCCGAAGCAGCGGCCCATCTGTGCTGCCGAACGACAGGGTGTAAGGAAAACAAAGCAACCAACTGGATGATCGTGTGTATATTCCAAGGTCAGGAGTTGGTCAGCGGTTTGTCAAAGGAAGCTGCAACGCACCAGCTATTGTGTGTATATTCAGAGTTTGGAGTTTGGTGAACTGTCGAGGGACAGGGAGTTAGTTTCAGGATAGTAGATCCCACCCAGCTGTCTTCACGGCGTCTTTTGATTATAGTTTTTGTACAGTGTTTTTATTTTGCCTTTTGTATGCTGGACCGCATATCCTCCGTGAGCTATCATTGCTGTCACGTGAGCTGTTCTATGTCAGAATGTAAATAAACTTGCGCGCCTGAGGGGCTTGTCAATCGCAACCTTTCTGTCTCGGTCTCCTGTCAATCAGGCAGCTAAGAAGCATCCACGCCATCATTATATGACTCCCCTGTTACAGCCCCTTTTTCATTTGAAACACCCTTGTGCCCTGTACAGTTGTTATTCCAAGCATAACTGACATGCATGCAAAAGGAATTTGGTGGAAGACATCAAATACTTTTTGGATGCCTTGATGTTTAGGATATCAAACATGCTAGAGGACAAATCATTTTTCAAATGACAGTTTCTCCATATGGGTGAATGTTATATTAATAATCCTCTCAAGCCTCTGGACTAACTCTCTCATAGACGGTTATGGACAGGAATGTAAACCAGACTTCCCGACAGGGTGGAGCAGCTTTGGAAGCGTCTACAGAAAGCAAGAAAGGAACTATGATGGATTACATGCTTGTAAACTACCTGTCAGCCACAGAGTCCACAGAGTTTTTTTTTTTTCCCCAAAAAAGAATAGTGTTCAGCAGGAACGTGGCACTGATGTACCACTTTTGGCTTGGAGTGATATCTTCATTGACATATAATTGCAATAATGAACTTCACATCTGGAATTATTTGGTCAATAACGTTCAGTAATCAGGCAATGTATTTACTGACATTAATGGCCATTATTTTGAAATACTGCAGGAATATCACTTACAGTCACTTACAGTCTTAAAAAAATAAAATAACAGTAAAAGCTTATACCATTTCGTGGTCCTATTTAGAAAGGACTGTTAAAACTTCCAAGAGCAACACTAATGAATATTGAAACAGAAGAAAAAAACACACACACAAAGAAAGTGTTGCCTCACTGTTGGGAAACTACTTCATGTTGCACATTCACAGTGTTAATGCATGTAATTTTTAATTCAAGGTTTACAAATCTTTTACAAAAAAAGAAAGAAAAAGTAAAGTCCACTGGGAGGAAAGCAAGCCCGATGCTCCTGGGCATATTCCAGTAGCTAATCTCACATATTTTCCCTTGGTCTGATGGATTACAGTCAGTCCAGCCATCACTAACAGAACAACAGAGGAGCCATAAACTGACTCACCAAGAAAACTGGCAGACACAACAAAACCAGCCCTGTGTGTCCTACATTGCAGATGTTTTCAAGCTTGGGGGACGTCCAACAGTTAAAGTGAATCATATCATTAACAGTAAGAGCTTTTTCTTTTTTCTCTTTTTTGTTTGTTCCAAACAATGAATAGTTTTTGCACCCTGTTTCATTTGCCATCCATTCTCATTTATCTCAGGGTTTCAACACTTAATTTCTTTCAGCTAATGTCGGTGGTTAAACTCGTTCAGCCGATAAAGCCACTATTAC
Source organism: Polyodon spathula (assembly GCF_017654505.1). Lineage (NCBI taxonomy): Eukaryota > Metazoa > Chordata > Actinopteri > Acipenseriformes > Polyodontidae > Polyodon > Polyodon spathula. The sequence goes on from NC_054535.1 coordinate 105,045,301, forward strand.
TGTACATAAAACCAACTTTGACACATTTTTTCACTTTGCTGTATATTTTTGTTAGACTTCTTACCCTCCCGCCTTTTACATTGTGAGAAATATCCAGGTTTATTATCACAAGATCACAGACCAGCACTGTCAGGCATAGCATAAACAAAAATAATAAACGTTAATAATGGACGCCGGTTACAAGAAAGGTAAAGCAATGCGTTTCTAGTAAGCATTATACAGTGTCCAATCCCCCTTTAATATCCTCCCTCTGCTCCTCATCATTGAATCAGACCATTTAGAGCTCAAACTACAGTAATAACCTGTCATATCCAATTGAATTGGTCCCAGGGGTCCATCGGATATCTACAAACATCTACAAATAGCACTGTAATGCAGTATGTCAATTTTCAAAACAGCATTCCAAAAAGAGTTCTTAAGGTGCATTGAGATCCGAGACAAAAAACAACAACAAAAAGCGTGCATGCAAGCACAAAGTGGCTTTAGAGGTTTGCAAAATAATCTTTTTAACATGGCTAATTAAAACTGGGCAGTTTAGTGAGGGGACAGCATGTAAAAAGTGAAACTGATATCGTTTTTTTTATCTGCAGCTGAATCCATTCTGTCCTGCTTACAGCTGAGCACAACTAAATGTTGGTGAGTAGTTCCAGGACCACTGATGAAAAATGCTGTAGCAATAAATAAATAAATAAATCTGCTAAATGAAACACAAATAAGTCTCTTTGGAGAACAAAAGCAGTGCTATGCTCTGGAGTCTGGAGACCATGAGGGGAGCGTTGTGTCTCACTGCCTGCAGTGAAGATACCCTATCTCTCTCAGAGAAGAAGAACCTGTCAAGCATCCTGCTTCATCTGCACCACAGAGCAAATTAGCATGGAATAACACTGCGTTCTCTGAAATAGAACATCAGAAGTCTAGATTAGCATGGGTTAAGCACTGTGCATTCTGAAATAGAATATCGGAACTCTAAATTAGCATGGGTTAAGCACTGTGCATTCTGAAATAGAATATCGGAACTCTAAATTAGCATGGGTTAAGCACTGTGCATTCTGAAATAGAATATCGGAACTCTAAATTAGCATGGGTTAAGCACTGTGCATTCTGAAATAGAATATCGGAACTCTAAATTAGTATGGGTTGCATTGTGAAGTCTTAAATAGAATAGAGCTAGATCAACAATGCTCCATGCCAGTTGGCTGTACATCCCAAAATACCCCTATACATTACATTTATTTATGCAGTTATTTCCTTTCATTATATTTTCATATCATTATTTTGATATATTTGTCTTATATATATAGATATATCATATATATATATATATATATATATATATATATATATATATATATATATATATATATATATATATATATATATATATAAGTAGTACACATATTAATATATTATTAATAAAACCTTATAGGTAAAACTGAAGAATGTTATGTTACACAACCTATGCAATATATACTTATACCTGTACCATTGTAACTGTTTTTGAAGTCTTTATAAACATTCACTTTGAAAAATGAATTAGAATACACTAATATCCCCTCCCTAAAACAACTAAAAGAAAGGGGTTTCCTGAACTGGCTTTGAAAAACAAAACATTTCTTAAAACAGTCCTTGAGGTTTTGTGAACAGGATGCATTACATTTCATTCCGGTACGCATAGCATTTACTATATTCATGAACAACATGGCTCACAACTAAGGGGAGATTAAAAGACTTTAAAGCATAGAAACAGTTTATTCACATACCTGTGTCTTTATGTCACAATTTACATGATTTGTCTCTTTACAGTGCATCCATCTTCACTACTAAACAAGTCAAGGGCCACCAAAACACAGCCTTAGTAGAAGTGGGGTCTTACTACTATGGGTACAATGAATTTAATCAGAACAATGTCTAGTATTGTATTCTAATACTACAAAAACATTATAGAACTACAAAGTAACAATTGAACAGAGTAGACATTTTCCTCTAAGGGTTTAGTCTTTATTTTAATCATATTTGTGATGACCCAAAGCTGCTGTGGTCATTACAAAGCAGCAATTTGTAGTATCAGAGAGTAATTAATTATCCAAGTACGATTAGGTAGCATTGAAATCAATACAAAATAAATACTGGTACTGCACTACGTCAGGAATACGGTCATTTTTCATCAAAAAAAAAAAAAAAAATTAAACCCTTGTTTCATTAGTCTGAGACTGAAAACAGAGGCCAGCATTTGTAATATCAGGGTGGCCTTCATATTGAAGGTGTATTTACATTGAAGTCAATGAAAGCAAAATCGGGACTGGAAAAATATTCCTAATTGCAGGATGGCCTTTGTATGGAGGTGGCTGTTAAACAAGGTTTCACTGTAATCAGTACATTCCCAGGATATTAGCTGTTAAGTGAGGTTTCACTGTACAGAACTATAGGAATCACAATCAGTACATTCCCAGGATATTAGCTGTTAAGTGAGGTTTCACTGTACAGAACTATAGGATTCACAATCAGTACATTCCCAGGATATTAGCTGTTAAGTGAGGTTTCACTGTACAGAACTATAGGATTCACAATCAGTACATTCCCAGGATATTAGCTGTTAAGTGAGGTTTCACTGTACAGAACTATAGGATTCACAATCAGTACATTCCCAGGATATTAGCTGTTAAGTGAGGTTTCACTGTACAGAACTATAGGAATCACAATTAGTACATTCCCAGGATATTAGCTGTTAAGCGAGGTTTCACTGTACAGAACTATAGGATTCACAATAAGTACATTCCCAGGATATTAGCTGTTAAGTGAGGTTTCACTGTACAGAACTATAGGAATCACAATAAGTACATTCCCAGGATATTAGCTGTTAAGGAATCACAATCAGTAGGATATTCACTGTACAGAACTATAGGATTCACAATCAGTACATTCCCAGGATATTAGCTGTTAAGTGAGGTTTCACTGTACAGAACTATAGGATTCACAATCAGTACATTCCCAGGATATTAGCTGTTAAGTGAGGTTTCACTGTACAGAACTATAGGAACAATCACAATATTAGCTGTTAAGCGAGGTTTCACTGTACAGAACTATAGGATTCACAATCAGTACATTCCCAGGATATTAGCTGTTAAGTGAGGTTTCACTGTACAGAACTATAGGAATCACAATTAGTACATTCCCAGGATATTAGCTGTTAAGCGAGGTTTCACTGTACAGAACTATAGGATTCACAATAAGTACATTCCCAGGATATTAGCTGTTAAGTGAGGTTTCACTGTACAGAACTATAGGAATCACAATAAGTACATTCCCAGGATATTAGCTGTTAAGCGAGGTTTCACTGTACAGAACTATAGGATTCACAATCAGTACATTCCCAGGATATTAGCTGTTAAGCGAGGTTTCACTGTACAGAACTATAGGAATCACAATAAGTACATTCCCAGGATATTAGCTGTTAAGCGAGGTTTCACTGTACAGAACTATAGGAATCACAATCAGTACATTCCCAGGATATTAGCTGTTAAGCGAGGTTTCACTGTACAGAACTATAGGAATCACAATCAGTACATTCCCAGGATATTAGCTGTTAAGCGAGGTTTCACTGTACAGAACTATAGGAATCACAATCAGTACATTCCCAGGATATTAGCTGTTAAGCGAGGTTTCACTGTACAGAACTATAGGAATCACAATCAGTACATTCCCAGGATATTAGCTGTTAAGCGAGGTTTCACTGTACAGAACTATAGGAATCACAATCAGTACATTCCCAGGATATTAGCTGTTAAGCGAGGTTTCACTGTACAGAACTATAGGAATCACAATCAGTACATTCCCAGGATATTAGCTGTTAAGCGAGGTTTCACTGTACAGAACTATAGGATTCACAATCAGTACATTCCCAGGATATTAGCTGTTAAGTGAGGTTTCACTGTACAGAACTATAGGATTCACAATCAGTACATTCCCAGGATATTAGCTGTTAAGTGAGGTTTCACTGTACAGAACTATAGGATTCACAATCAGTACATTCCCAGGATATTAGCTGTTAAGTGAGGTTTCACTGTACAGAACTATAGGAATCACAATCAGTACATTCCCAGGATATTAGCTGTTAAGTGAGGTTTCACTGTACAGAACTATAGGAATCACAATCAGTACATTCCCAGGATATTAGCTGTTAAGTGAGGTTTCACTGTACAGAACTATAGGATTCACAATCAGTACATTCCCAGGATATTAGCTGTTAAGCGAGGTTTCACTGTACAGAACTATAGGATTCACAATCAGTACATTCCCAGGATATTAGCTGTTAAGTGAGGTTTCACTGTACAGAACTATAGGATTCACAATCAGTACATTCCCAGGATATTAGCTGTTAAGTGAGGTTTCACTGTACAGAACTATAGGATTCACAATCAGTACATTCCCAGGATATTAGCTGTTAAGTGAGGTTTCACTGTACAGAACTATAGGATTCACAATCAGTACATTCCCAGGATATTAGCTGTTAAGCGAGGTTTCACTGTACAGAACTATAGGAATCACAATCAGTACATTCCCAGGATATTAGCTGTTAAGCGAGGTTTCACTGTACAGAACTATAGGATTCACAATCAGTACATTCCCAGGATATTAGCTGTTAAGCGAGGTTTCACTGTACAGAACTATAGGAATCACAATCAGTACATTCCCAGGATATTAGCTGTTAAGTGAGGTTTCACTGTACAGAACTATAGGATTCACAATAAGTACATTCCCAGGATATTAGCTGTTAAGCGAGGTTTCACTGTACAGAACTATAGGAATCACAATCAGTACATTCCCAGGATATTAGCTGTTAAGCGAGGTTTCACTGTACAGAACTATAGGACTCACAATCAGTACATTCCCAGGATATTAGCTGTTAAGTGAGGTTTCACTGTACAGAACTATAGGATTCACAATCAGTACATTCCCAGGATATTAGCTGTTAAGTGAGGTTTCACTGTACAGAACTATAGGAATCACAATCAGTACATTCCCAGGATATTAGCTGTTAAGTGAGGTTTCACTGTACAGAACTATAGGATTCACAATCAGTACATTCCCAGGATATTAGCTGTTAAGCGAGGTTTCACTGTACAGAACTATAGGATTCACAATCAGTACATTCCCAGGATATTAGCTGTTAAGTGAGGTTTCACTGTACAGAACTATAGGATTCACAATCAGTACATTCCCAGGATATTAGCTGTTAAGTGAGGTTTCACTGTACAGAACTATAGGAATCACAATTAGTACATTCCCAGGATATTAGCTGTTAAGTGAGGTTTCACTGTACAGAACTATAGGATTCACAATCAGTACATTCCCAGGATATTAGCTGTTAAGTGAGGTTTCACTGTACAGAACTATAGGATTCACAATCAGTACATTCCCAGGATATTAGCTGTTAAGTGAGGTTTCACTGTACAGAACTATAGGATTCACAATCAGTACATTCCCAGGATATTAGCTGTTAAGTGAGGTTTCACTGTACAGAACTATAGGAATCACAATCAGTACATTCCCAGGATATTAGCTGTTAAGCGAGGTTTCACTGTAAAGAACTTTAGATTCACAATCAATACATAACCTAAAACTTTATAGTCTCTCAGTTTTATTTTTTCAGTTGGCGGCCTACAGTGTGCTTACATTTGAAAGTCTAATAAACCTATCCACAAAAATTCATCTCTCCGCTGTCACGTTTAAGAGCTTAGGGAAATGGAATCGCTTAAGAATCATTTGATACCTGAGCATTGTATCTTACAGCAAACACAGCCTTGCAACCAATTTAGTAAGGTTCTTTATTTTTTCAGTGGGGATTTTATTTCAGAAACCTGTCAACTCTTTGCAATTCTATTACTTAGTCCTCCCCTTCTCTGACCTAGAAAAACGACACCCCATATCTATAACTGTTTATACAGTATCTACAGTATGCTGTGGCAACACTCATCTGACGTCTGGGAACATTAAATTGTAACTACATGAGCCAATACCTTTTATTACCCTTACATATTTTAACACATGAAAGGCAGCAGTAAATCATAAATGATACCATACACTGTAGAAAGCAATGCACTTTGATTCAATAGATAAGGGGCTCCTATAATGTAAAGCATGTATAAGGAGTTTGAACCGCTCCACGCACTGATCACCCAGGCACTGGCTTAGGTAATAAAGTTTCCAGTGCTGTAGACAGTGTGGCAGCATATATGCATGCTAAAAGAAATGTATACAATTCTTCCACAAACATTTTGACCAGCAGTCATTCTTGGTGTCTTTAATTGAAAACACTGAGAAAACTATTTATAGGTCTTCAGTTCTAACACTTAGAGTACCTATTTCCTAAAAGAAATCTGGGTAAAATACAGACTGGAGTACAATATTTGAAAATAATCGAAATTGCACAAACTGAAGCGGAACAAAATGACAAATGCTGCGATTGGAATCGTGCAGTGACTGACCTACAGCTGAACGCTGAGTTTGAGGAGTGGCTGGTCAGTCAGAGGATACTCCTCAGACCTGTTGCTGAATTCTCGTTTCCCGCTGGACACGGGGCGTTCCAGGACCAGACAGGCACTTCTATTGAGCGGAGACACTGGGCCGTCACTCAGCAACGGATAAGTAGAACTGGAGAGGGATGAAGAAGCAGACAACAAATTATTAAAACACATAATAACACTCAATCATCTGAACCTTTCAGACAAAGTCTAGCATGGCTGGTCTCCTGGACTCCTTAGGTACAGAGCCACCAGGAGTCACTGTGGGTACTGCATTGTCTCATTTTCAATTTTTAAAAGCTTGAATGCTATGAAATATATTAACATGCTTAACTGTAGAGTTTGTACATCAAATATGATTTTTCAGAGCTAAAGCAGGGTCTTTCAAAATTGCAGGTTTGTTTTTATTCATTAGTAATGACCTAGAGACCTTTCTTTATGACTTTGGAGATCTAATCAAATGTTGAATAGTAGATTTTTATATTAAAAACTGTGATCTTCAATATATTTGCCTTATTCAGTTCATAGGAGCTAGGTGGTCCTACCCCACCAAAGCCCTGTGAATTGAACAGCACATGATGCAAACTCTGCAGAGCCTGTGTTTATTATCTGAGGTAGTGGTCTCAAATTCACCTTCTGGCTTATCGTGCAGGATCACACTGGCCTCCCAAAGCTTCACAAGCAAGACTGCTGTCTTGAGTATTGCAATGCAGGCTCATGGAACACGTTCTTTCTAATCCTGTGTTGTGGACGGAAATAGGCTCAATAGGGTTCATTGTCTTTTGATCGTGGCCTTCCCTTACAAAAGTGAAAACTATAGTGAATGCTTGGTAAAGCACAGTTCAGCATGGGAAATCAGAGTCAAGAATGGTACACAGTGGCTAACCATATCAAATTACAAGGGTTACATTTTAGGGTATTAAAAAACTCAAAAAGCTTGGTAGGATATACCCTTAGGACTAATGCTGCTTACACTGAACTGATTGTCTGGCTTGATCGAATTCTATTGCAAGTGTCACTTTTTCAGTTAAAAATGAAGAGAAGATATTGTTTGCATCTGCAGACACATGGAAATAGAAATGGAAATACATATCTGATTAAAAAAAAAGACAGCTTAATCTCAAAGAAGCTTGAATATTTTAAATGCATTTCAAGCAAATTTAACATAAAAAAATAGGTCAAAGCACAGGGGAATCCTGGGGGATACCCCATTTTGGTGCAGTTGTGTTAGAAAACCCAGTGGTGGTTTATCTCGGCTAGGTGTAAGTTGTTGAATTCAGCCCCCGAGTCAAGCATATACACCAATGTGAAAGACAGTAGTAGTCAAGCTGTCTCTACGACCTGAGATGTCATTTAATGCTGTATTTAAGGATTTAGCACAGGACATTGTAGCCTGGCTAAAGCGTTAACATGAACTCCAGATGAACATGACCTTTTGACCGATTGATAAATCCAAGAGTTGCTGGGTTACACCAAAACAGTATGTCATGGCATTGTTCCTGAAAAAGATTGAGACATAATTGAAAAAAAAAAAGATATGAACTTAATTTACAAATAATTTATTTACAAATACTTAATTTACTTAATTTAAAATACAAATAAACTACAAAATAATATTGCAAAAGTCTACAGGAAGCCATAATAGTATTACAGTATTTTATGTTCGATTTTGACATTTTTTATTTGTCAGTACTGTACATGGAAAACTACAAAAAGTTTTTGTAGCAGGATAGCGCCAGGAATGAGTGACTCAGAGACAAAGAGCTGCAGTTTAAGCATGTTTGCGCTTTTATTAACTAAACAAACAAAACAAATAAACAAATACACGTTACTCACTCACACATACACGTTACACACTTAAACACATTAACGCACTCACGCACGTTACGCACTCACACACATTACGCACTCACTCACTCATGCACTAACACAAGGTACGCACTCACACACGTTACACACTCACTCACTTTACTCACTCACATTACTCACTCACTCACACACGTTACACACTCACTCACACATGTTACACACTCACTCACTTTACTCACTTACGCACTCACTCAGGTTACGCACTCACTCACACACTCACACACGTTACACACTCACTCACTTTACTCACTCACGCTTTCACTCAGGTTACACACTCACTCACTTTACTCACTCACATTACTCACTCACGTTACGCACTCACTCACACACGTTATGCACTCACATTACGCACTCACTCACTCACTCAGGCACTCACTCACGCACTCACACACATTACACACTCACGTTACTCACTCACTCACGTTACGCACTCACTCCCTCACACACGTTAAGCTCACTCACGTTACGCACTCACGTTACTCCCTCCCTCCACCCCTATATACAGGTGGCCATTCTCCAATTAGCACTCAATTACCTGATATTTCCAATTACCTGTGATTGTTGGCAGGGACAGATTTAACCTCACCCCTGCCAACCGTCCATTCCCTTCACACACTATTCACAGCAGCAGGGCTTTGTGTAATTCAATATGTTATCGTAACATTATTCATCAGGTTTCAATTCCCTTTATGTAGGAAAATGTGTTCATTCTATAAGGTATGCAAAACTTTTGGCCATAGCTGAACACACTTATCGTGCAGCTCTTCAGGAGCTGCTCTAGTGTCTATGCAATGATAAATGATTTCATTTGCCTGCATTATAGTATAAATGCATATTAGGATTTTTTTAAATTTCCTCTAAAAAGCCATTGTTTGTTTTACATGACTTTGGTTGCCTTGCCATATCAGATTTTCCCATATATTTTTCAAATAGCACCACTAAAATGGAGTTTTCCGTATAGATTACAATGGCTATCCCTGGCATTAGATTAGTACATTATTTACATGATAATGAGACGTCATGCGGTCACTGCAACTCAGTCCCAGAGCTCCTAAATGAGCAAACGTCTAGCCGCCATTGTTTGGAAAACTTGCAAAGATTTTAAATGGATACTTTTTAAAACAGAAAGCTACTTTCCATCTCCGTGGATACAAATAACATACAAGATGCATATCATTCACTGCATCACAGTTCGAACATTGAATCCATAAATCTCCCAAACAGTGGTGGAACACAAAAGTGTTCAGTGTCTAATAAAGAACAAATCAAGTTTTAACTAGAGGATGAAAGCTCATTTAGTGTTTATTATACAAAAACATGACCCAGTTCTGCTGTCTCTTCAGTAAATGTCAAATACCTGAGCAACAGCTTGGATACAACTGTTTTTTAATCAGTGTCATGAAATGGAGAGTATGAATACTGTATGTTATTCTTTAGCTCCATAGAACTTCCATGAAAATATCACTGGGCAGAAGCCATCGGAGTCCTGGGATTAAGACAATGCCCCCCAGATGCAGAATACAGTATTGTAAATGTTAAAACAAAACAACAAAATCTAAATCAGAATAGCTGCATGGTCAAACTTTTCCTTGTTTAGACTGAAGCCTAAAAAGGGAGACAAACTGAATACTAGTAATTTAAACTGGGGGTTCTATAGAAGGGGAGAGTTGGGTTAGGGTTTGGATCTGTGTAATAAAAACTACATTAGCTTATATTCTCTTGATTAGACATGGGACACATCTGTGTTCTTCTGCTGTTTTGGGATATTGGGAATATTCAGTGTTCAGAGAATAACCTTGTATGTTAAACATATTTGACCCTTTTCCTCTGAATAAATAACTGCCCAGAGGCTGTCTTGTTTTTTCTATTTTCATGGCAATTAATCTGCGGAGACGAAGATATTCTTCTTAAAAAGATGGAGAGGGGGGATCCCCTGAGATTGAAATGCTCATTGATAACTGCTGAAATGTGTATCTCTGCCACTAGGCTCTGTGCTGTGCTGTCCACACACTAGGCTCTTTGCTGTGCTGTCCACACACTAAGCTCTGTGCTGTGCTGTCCACACACTAAGCTCTGTGCTGTGCTGTCCACACACTAGGCTCTGTGCTGTGCTGTCCACACACTAAGCTCTTTGCTGTGCTGTCCACACACTAGGCTCTATGCTGTGCTGTCCACACACTAGGCTCTATGCTGTGCTGTCCACACACTAGGCTCTATGCTGTGCTGTCCACACACTAGGCTCTGTGCTGTGGCTGTCCACACAGGCAGCGCATTGTATACGTAAATCCTACAGCTAGATTACTGTAAGTACTACCAGAGCTTTAGATTACCCCCAGTTACTGTACACCTAAAACTCTAACATTGTGCCAAGACATCTGAGGTTTGTTGAGTGCACTTTGTTTAACTGGTACTTCCTGGTTTTATATTCGATATCTTTTTATTGAGCTCACTTAAGTATTGCAATTAAGCGACGGTTCAGGTACTGGCCAGCAGGTGGAGCTGATTTGGGCACTGTTATAATCCTTGTTCGGTTTGAATGCCTCATTTCAAGCTGCCTAAGGTGGTTCAGAACTGTGTTCTATTTCTCCCACGCATCGCGGGCGACTACAGTGAAATGGACCAATCAGAATGGTGTAAAGTGAAATTAACCAATCAAAAGCAATGTCAGTAATATCAGTAAACTTGCCACACATAACACAAATAAACATGGAAGATGAGAAATTGATTCAGGAAGTGCATCAGTATCCTGTGCGCTACAATTGTTCATTAAATTCATACAAAGACAACAGTAAAAAGGACAATGCCTGGCAGAACACGTCTGGTGAGTGAATGTAATGAATATACTGGGGAGAGGGGAGGGGCTTTTACTCTGGAAAAATAAAGCAGAAGTATCACGGCAGCACTGCGGCTGGCAATGTCCATGTTTGTACTGGCTGTCAATAAAAAAATATGGGAAATGCATACGGATAGGGTCACGTGAAAGATTCAGGACTTAAATAAACCTGCTGGAGCACAAGTTTACTTCCCTTGTTTTAATGTCACTGGAGGACAAAATCTTCTAGTTGATACATATTTTTTCAGTTTTATTTATTCAAAACACAATGCTGGTTTTCTATTCCCACGACACGTTCATTACAATCAGAACACCTGCATTGTTGCAGGCAGATCCTGGTCTAGTTAGTGCGATACACTACAGTGCTCACAAGAGAACCTCTTTCTGTTAGCGAATGCTCCAAAGTACATGTTGAAAAATGTATTCCTGTGATGATTAATGACCCAGATCTACGCAAACATGTTATATAATATAATATATCATAATATATAATATATTGCAACGATACGGACAGGGCGGAATACAACAAAGTAATCGAGTTTCTTGTAAACACTGCAGGGAGTTTTGTAACATTTCAAAGTTTGATGTTGGAATGTAACCAGCCACATATGAAAGATGGCCATTACATGCTTTTTCTCCAGCCTAGTGTACTGTATACTTATTTTCAGCTGTTCTTTGCCTTCTCCAATATACAGTACAGTAAATATACAGTACAGTAATTTCACATTTTTGCAGAGTAGAATACAGTGAACCCACTCCTTCAGAGCAATTCACCCAAAAGAACACTCTTTGTCATTCGTTTCCAATTGAGACATGTGAAAGTCCCTCTCTATTGTGATCAACTCTCTATTGACAACCTTTAGAGTTGCATATATAGGACCTGTTTTTGTATATTCCATCATTATGGAATATAACATGCACTCTTTTACAAATTTTGGGAGAATGTAAGCATGTTATATACAGTTTGTGTATCATGTACAAGATTCACAGAATACAGGTAATAGAATTCTACAGAAGTTTCTTGATTACTAAAATATGCTTTTTTAACATAGGATGGTTGTCTTCTTTTCAGGGATCCTGAGATATTTAGCAAGCAGACAGTCTGAATGGGGTAAAACAGGCAATGAATGCCCCATCCTCCAGTACCACAAACCAGCAAGGGTCTTCTGTAGGCCAGATGTTATTTATGGGCAATACATATCGCTCAGACAGTCAGAAACCAGTACAAGCCCTAGATAGATGGACCATTATACTGCCTTTCCTAGAAATTTATTAGAAAAGGTGAACTGAAGCCAGACCAGGAAAACAGTAAGGCCAACCACTGCCCTGGACCTTTCTTCCCCTGTCTTAGTTGTCAGATTTATCTCTCCAGGCCTAGCCTGAACAGCTCTTATATTGTGCTGGTATCGTTCTGAGGGGAGGAGTCAAGGCAAGCCAAAACAACATACATAAATTGGTTAACAAAGATGTTAAAAGGGGTGATTGTAAAAAGCTTGCAAAATGCTTCTTATACTGACATGACGTAGTATTATCCATAACCTGAAACTCTCAGTATTGAGAAGCCTAAAGGCTTCGGCAAACGTTTTGATGAGAAGTATTCAAGAAGATGCTGGTTTTCAAAAAGGTCCCTTTTTTGACTCAATTGCTGTTTTGCTCATTTGTAAATAAAGTTTGTCAAGCCCAGTAAAAAGTAATATAATAGTGTACTCTTGACGTGGCACTGTAATTAAAATCTCTCGTTGTGCTTCTGGATGCTAGGATCAGGAAAATAGCTGTAGTTCTCAGCAGTACCTTGGAACCACATGCCTCCCATGTTAAGTGTCACTTTCTTTGCAAGGAGACCAGACGCCATGTACTCGACACTAGAGAGAAGAGGGCCATCGTCATTGGGAACCAGCTCTGTCAGTGTCTCAAATGCATCTGTGAGGAAAGATAAAAACGGTAAATTTTTTATGTTTTTTATTCTTTTTTTGAATTTTTGCAAATGGAGTCTGAGAGTCTTTGACATGAAATTTAGACACGGAAGAGAGTTTCTTGCATGACACCAGTGATGACCCAGAAGAGAATCACAGAATACAACTGTGCACTAAGTAGGAAGTCAGCATCAAAGTTTTCATCACACAGAAATCAAAAACTGGCACACCCCCAATATGGCAACCATCTTAGGTCACATGTCAAAGTGAAGGGCACTGTTAGATTTTCTCGGAGGGGTTTCCTTAATACCAACAATTTGGTTTATAGCATACAGGTATAGCTTAGAAGTAGCAGCAGGAGGGAATATATAAGCTCTTCTCAGAGTCTTAATTAAAGACTGGAGCAAACACTTAAAATGTATCCCTTAGAACCTGACTTTCATAGCTTGCTAACTAAAATAAAACAAATTCAATTTCCATGTATTTATGTACAGGGTGATTAAAAAGTAAGTTAACCACATCAACACACCATATCATTGATGTGGTAAACTTACTTTCTAATTGTCTTGTAAATTGAACACACCAGAACACTGAATTTGAGTTGATATACAAAATCAAATCAGATTTACACAACTAAAGTTAAGTCAGTTTACTCAAAATGTATATATCAAATGTTATTGATGCAACTGTTAAAATATACATACCCTGCAGTGGTAGTGTGGAAGGAAGGTCTTTCCCTTTGTGGTAGTTTCCAGTGTTAGGTGCATGAATAGTCTTTGCTGATTACAGTGTACACTATGGGTATGGTCTCCAGTATTGTGGTTCCCATCCATACGTGTAGGCATTCTAGAGGGCAGAAGGAAGGAACCAGTTCACACCAAGAAGGAATACTGTAGCTTGACAATAGCATGGGACACACTGCAGTAAGAAACCTTGATAGCACCTTGATTAGAGAAGATGGCTTGGTGAAGAGTCAAACACACCAATTAAGCAGAACATTTTCAACACTTCAGACAAGCCAAATGATTTGTGGAGTAAACGAAACCAAGGGTGTCTATAATTATGAGAATCATAATTCATCATAAGAATACAATTATTACGAATGAGAGGAAACCATTAAATTTCACACAATGTATCATCTGGTTGTGGTTTAGTCACATTTCTAGTATTTTAGCATTGTACCAATACTTGTTAAGAGGCTATTATGAGAAACAAAAAGCTAGAAATGTCTGCGTGCGCAAGGGACCCACACTGTAACTGAAAACAGCCAAACATTTTTGCTCATTTTCTATATATATATATATATATATATTTCTTTACATATGCTTCTGAATTACTAACACAGAAAGGACACACCTGGCAAAAATGAATCGTCCCGCATGAATCGTGGTGGGGAGCACCACACAGGAGGGGAAACATGATTCTTCAAGGCCTGGAGGAACTGCTCACTGCAGGGGGTGAGAGGCAGACTACCCTGCCTTGTTTATTTAATCCAGGGCCTTTTGCATTAGGGATTACTGCAATAGTGGTAAGGTGTTCTGTTGCACGTCAGCATTGTATTAAGCAAAGTGAATTAGAAGCATGCAGCTTTTTTTATTACTAAACCTTGAGGTGAAGTAAAATCCCCATACCTGTATTTAATGTACTGGAACTTGATCTTTTAGCTACAGTATTTTGACATACTGTACAATATATTGGAGTGTAGAAATCGGTGGCTAGCTTGTACCTAGGGTTCCTTCTTCACATTTGATAGTTTATTTTTCTTAATCAATTTTTATTTCTTCAGGAAGATTTATCTTTGTAAGCTTCCATAAATAGAAAAAAATAAAATATATGAATATATGAGAGTCTCCAGAATGGAATTCCACTGGATAAGAGTACAGATATAAAAAAACAAATGTCAAAACAATTAAGTCAAATGAAGTCAAAACAATGTTTCGTCCCGCCTGTTTGATGACAGTTGGTTTCAATAAAAAAAAGGTAAATAGAGAGAAAGAGGGAGTATCTCTGCTTCCAAATCAATTTTTACAAGCTGGAGGAGATCAGCCTGTGGTTACCTATCACTGGCTCCATTTGTCTAAAAGTATTCTGGACTCACTAAAGCAGCTGAACCTTGAGGATGCCAACACAGTTATGTGATACCAGTGCATGACACGGCTCTAAACTCATTACATTATTAAGCTGCAGTCTAAGAGAGTAGCTAGTAAAATCACTGCCACTTGGAGTGTAGGGTGTCATGTGAGTGTATAGCTAGTGTCGGGTTTATGTGTACCAGGTGTAGATGTCTGTGGCGCACTTAAGAGCACAAGAAAGTTTACAAACGAGAGGAGGCCATTCGGCCCATTTTGCTCGTTTGGTTGTTAGTAGCTTATTGATCCCAGAATCTCATCAGGCAGCTTCTTGAAGGATCCCAGGGTGTCAGCTTCAACAACATTACTGGGGAGTTGGTTCCAGATTCCCACAATTCTCTGTGTAAAAAAGTGCCTCCTATTTTCTGTTCTGAATGACCCTTTTTCTAAACTCCATTTGTGACCCCTGGTCCTTGTTTCTTTTTTAAAGCTGGAAAAGTCCCTTGGGTCGACACTGTCAATACCTTTTAGAATTTTGAATGCTTGAATTAGGTCGCCACGTAGTTTTCTTTGTTCAAGACTGAATAAATTCAATTTTGTTAGCCTGTTTGCATATGACATGCCTTTTAAACCCAGAATAATTCTGGTAGCTCTTCTTTGCATTCTTTCTAGAGCAGCAATATCCTTTTTGTAGCAAGGTAACCAGAATTGAACACAATATTCTAGATGAGGTCTTACTAATGCATTGTACAGTTTTAACATTACTTCCCTTGATTTAAATTCAGCACTTTTCACTAGATATCCAAGCATCTTGTTTTGTATAGCTTCCCCACATTGTCTAGATAAAGACATTTCTGAGTCAACAAAAACTCCTAGGTCTTTTTCATAGGTTCCATCTTCAATTTCATCTCCCATATTGTATTTATAATGTACATTTTTATTACATGCTTGCAGTACCTTACACTTTTCTATATGAAATGTTATTTGCCATGTGTCTGCCCAGTTCTGAA
Source organism: Polyodon spathula (assembly GCF_017654505.1). Taxonomy (NCBI): domain Eukaryota; kingdom Metazoa; phylum Chordata; class Actinopteri; order Acipenseriformes; family Polyodontidae; genus Polyodon; species Polyodon spathula. Next base: position 105,061,516 of record NC_054535.1, read on the forward strand.
TCTTGTCTAGATAATTTTGGATGACCTTAGCTGCTGCAATTTTGTGTCGTCTGCAAATTTAACAAGTCATTAATGTAGATTAGGAATAGCAGAGGACCTAACACTGATCCCTGTGGTACTCCACTGGTTACCACACTCCATTCTGAGGTTTCTCCTCTAATCAGTATTGCATTGCATTTCCTTGAATCCCTACTGTGTTCAGTTTGAGAATTCAACTTTTATGCAAGACTTTGTCAAAAGCTTTCTGCAAATCTAAATAAACCATGTATTATGCTTTGCAATTATACATTCTCAATGTTGCATCCTCAAAAAAATCTAGAAGGTCAGTTAGACACGATCTCCCTTTCCTAAAACCATGCTGACTGTCTCTCAGGGTGCCGCTACCATATAGATAATTTTCCATTTTGGATCGTATTATGGTTTCCATAAATTTCCATATAATGTAAGTCAGGCTTATTGGTCTGTAGTTACATGGTTCGGTTTTGTCTCCCTTTTTGTGGATTGGTATTACGTTTGCAATTTTCCATTCTGTCGGTACAACCCATCTCAAGAGACTGTTGCATGATCTTGGTTAGCGGTTTGTAAATAACTTATTTTCATTTGTTTGAGTACTATTGGGAGGATCTCATCCAGTCCAGGGGATTTGTTTATTTTAAGAGCTCCTAGTCCCTTTAACACTTCTGCCTCTGTTATGCTAAAGTCTTTAAAACTGTATATGAACAGGTCGACACGTGGGGCATGTTGACCGTATCCTCCTTTGTAAAAACTTGTGAAAAGTAATCATTTAATATATTTCTTTCTCTTCGTCTATGATGTTGTCATTTGTATCTCTTAGACATGTTACCTACTCCTTGAATGTTCTTTTGCTGTTATAATATTGGAAACACTTTTTGGAATTGGTTTTAGCCCCGTTGGCAATGTTCTTTTTGATTTGGCACTGGAGGAATTGTCGAATTGTCGATGTGCAAAACACCTAAGTGAGCTTATCTGCGGATTAGGTATGTTGTTAAGTGTCACAGGTCAACGTGTGGTCACAGTAAAATCTCACGAAGACATTTGATTTATACATTTAATTGTTTTTGTTAACCTTATGAGAATGTGACCTCATTTTTTAAGGGGGTCTTGAAAGCTAAAGTAATGATTTCAGAATTTCCATTCATACACTGCTATTTAAAGTAACACAGAAGCACACTGAAAGCATTTTATATTAAATAGAAGGAAATATAATATTTCACATATAAGAGAGCTTACACAAATGCTATCTTGTTATGGCCAAGAGCCCACATAAATCAGCATGACATTATTATATCTATGTATATATATATATATATATATATATATATTATATAATATATATATATATAATATATCTATATATATATATATATGTACATATATATATGTAAGACCATTTATACATCATTGTCTGGTCTGTATGTATAAGAAGAGAAGACATACAAAAATTAAAATCTACCACGGTTTAAAAAAAATAAAAAAATATTTGTATTTTATATTTAAGTTTTTTTATTTTAATTTAGTATTTTATTTTTTTTTATCATTTTCTCCCAATTCAGAATAGACAATTATTTTTAGGCTCAGCTCACTTCTACCACCCCTGTGCTGACTCAGGAGCAGCAAAGACAAACACATGCTGTCCTCCGAAGCATGTGCCGTCAGCTGACTGCTTTTTTTCACACTGTTAACTCGCCATGTAGCCACCTCAGAGCTACAGCATCGGAGGACAACGCAGCTCTGGGCAGCTTACAGGCAAGCCCGCTGGTGCCCAGCCAGACCACAGGGGTCGCTGGTGCTCAGCCAATTCTGCGCCACCTTCTGGGAGCCCCTATCCACAGTTGGCAGTGGAATAGCCCGGACTCAAACCGGCGACGTCCAGGCTATAGGGCACATCCTGCACTCCATGTGGAGCGCCTTTACCGGATGCACCACTCGGGAGCCCCTTATTATTCTTATTTTAATACATTGTGAAGGGACATCTGATGAGTCCCCGAGCTTTCAAATGCACTCGAATGCTTATTCTGCAGTTTCCTGTTCCTCGCTCGGTGCCTTGTGACCCATGAGACACTGTAATAAATAACAGCCTGGTTTATTTGGGTTACATAAGAAAAAACACCAGTGCTTGTCCACTTCCAAATAGCTGGGTGATCTCAAAACATTGTCAATTCGGGTCTTAAAGGACCCCAGTGATTCAGTATTTCAGTATTATAACCTTGGAACCTTTATTCATTATTTTAAACTGTAGCAGGTTTTAGATCTGCCTCCATTTAGATCAATTGACATTAAACATTAAAGGACGACAGTATTTTGATTCCCTGCTGTTTATGTAGCAAAGGGGGTAAGATACGATGCTAGGCAGAGCTAGACCATACCTAGAACATACCAACACTTGAGAATTTCTTCACAGGAGTTTCTTTATGAAGAAAAAAAAGAAAGTCCTTTATAAATTATTTTTACACCACTTCACTATAATGAAAAGCTTGAATTATCATTTAAACATCACGGGCGAGACTATGTAACAGTGTTCTGATTTCAGGTTTCAGTGTACAATTACAGCAATTATATGATTCCATAAATGAAATTTTATTAAGTGAAATAGTTTTATTCAGGTATCATTTGGCATTATGAATAGCACTGGGCACCAGAAGGTAATGTGCTAAGAAACTGGAAGGGCTTAACATGCCCACAAGGTGAGATGTAAGCATGGGCATATGCCAAGAATTACATTTTGATCAAAAGGACCAATGCTATGCTCATATGTCGAAGTCCAGAAAACACTTTGTCACTTTGTCTGTAAGATTTTTAAAAAGTCTGTGTTTTACCTACTGTAGGAATCTAGTGTTGAAAGATCTAGTGTTGAATAACTTTTCCTTGTTCAACGATACAAAGCGATAACATTTTTTTAACCACTTATAAATCATTCTAATACAACCACATTCTTCAAATTCACTTTGCTTAATACAATGCTGAATGTGTAACAGAACACCTAATCATGACTAGACTAAGTAAAAAGACTACTATTATTATTATTATTATTATTATTATTATTATTATTATTATTATTATTATTAATCATCCTGTAAGGTTTAAAGTATTCGGTGGCTATCTCTACTCAGGTTGAGAGTGTATTTCTCTCATACGCTGTGCTTTCTCAGGCCAGCGAGTGAAGAGTTGGGTCTGTCATACAAAGTGTGCAAAAGAAAGTATACCCGATATATTAAAAAAAAACACATATAAACCTAATGTTAACATACTTAGTCTGTTTATATAGAACCTGTTTTGGTTTAAACGTTTAGAATGCTTTGTCATTGACATTCTGCATGTGAGATACATGACTTATTATAATAATAATAATAATAATAATAATAATAATAATAATTTGAAATACATAAATAATACACACACACACATACATTTTGTTTTAAATTATTTTTCTTATCAATCGATTCATTGTATTTCTTAAACGTATTCATTTTTCTTTTATTATCTTGTCTGTTAAACTTAATGAAGTATACAGAAAATGAATTGAGCTTTTGAATATTACACAGCACATGCTCTAAGAGCTGTACTGCATTTAATATTAAGCCACTGGCAGCTACCAGTATAAATGACAGGCAGGTATTGTTCTTCAAAGCACACACTCATTGACTCGGAAAGTCCACTGTTTGATTAAAGCTATACTAAGCCTTGAACATAAATCTAAGATATACGCAATATTGATCCATACTGATCTAATGAACAGTTATTTGATTGACAAGAGTGGGTCAGTGGGGTTCATTACAGGAAGAAATGAAATAATCAGCAGTCTCACATACCTGTAACCCTCTCTGTTATGTAATAAGTGCTGCTCCGAGTAATAATAAGATGCAGCCGCCACCACTCTCTGTTATTGTTGGGTCCAATTCTACTTTTAGACATGTTCCCCTTGCAGCATGTATTTAGAATTTGTATTGAGAATGTAGTGTTTATTCTCTAAAATTGAAAAATAAAAACTCAGAGACACCATTCAATATATTCATTATGCCTTGAAATCTTAATGATAGCCTATTACAGTATAGTATTGCTTATTGAAATCTTAATGATAGCCTATTACAGTATGGTGTTGCTTATTGAAATCTTAATGATAGCCTATTACAGTATGCTATTGCTTATTCAGAGTGGAGCAGTGATTTCGAGCTGTTCTGGGATGTAACTCTATATTCTAAATGTAAATAGTATTTCTAAACCATTGTTACTGTAAATATACATAAAATGCATGCATTAAAACATTTGTGTCATGTTGTCTGATAAAGAAATACATGTTTACACAGATGGCTGCAAATATAATTCAATTGAAAGCTAAGTGATTAAGCAACTAATTGGAAAAGTTCTATACTGAATTTCATTAAAGCCAACAGACTTTGCTATAAAAATTCCCATGACCGGTACAACAGTCCAAACTGAGACAGACTGTATAGTGCAGTACAAAACAGAGAAACTGTGGGGAATTACCTCCACAGCACATTATCCACTAGGACTGCTTACAGAGAAAGAAATCTGCTGGGGTGAAAGAGCTCTTGTTTACCCCAGGTCACCCTTGAAGCCCAGGGGGAAGTACTAAAGCACATATGCTGGAAATGAGCGCTCATTATTTGTTTAATTTCCCCCCTGAGTGCCATTCACATATGGAAATCAGTACACAACAGAAATGCTGGGACCAGGCACTTCTCTCTTTAAACCTTTTTTTTTTTTTTTGTATGTTTATAGTGAGAAAAATAGTAATAATATACCGTACAGACAGATTTACAACTGTTTCACTACAAAGCAAACGTTTTTTAAAAAGTTACTATTTCTAATGTTTGAAAAACATTTCCGTATGCTTAGATTCTTAGTAAACTTGGCAACATAGTTTATAAGTTTAAAGCAAAAATATATTTGAAATTCAGTTAATCCTATCTTGCTGACAATGTTGTAAAATTGTACAAATTTTGTCAGAGTATATTATTATTAGAAACTATTAGTGGATACTACACTACACTACAGAGTGTATCTCAGAACACAGGGCTTATCAGTGGTCTGATATTGATGACCTATCTGATGTAAGGAAGATGGTACTGGACTAGACTAAATTCCTCAGTGAGAAAAGACAAACTGAAGAGGATGAAGGCTTTGTGAAATAAGCTCAATGCAACTTGCTTTTGATTCACAGCCCCTAGTGAAAGCGTATCATTTAAGAGCTGGCATCAATGTCACTCCTGGATCCAAACTTTTCCCATCTTTTCAATGGGAAAATCTTGTAAGTGTACTAAATGGATTTTACACTTTAAGAAAGGAAAGGGAATCTGTGTTTTTTGTTTGGAAAGAATCCAACATCTCAGGACTGTTCCTATATTATTAACTGGTTCCAACAGCGAATGCTGCTGGCTACCTCAAATAATGAATAGCTTCAAATTTAAAATTTATGACTTATGAGCATCTTTCTCTCTCTCTCTCTCTCTCTCTCTCTCTCTCTCTCTCTCTCTCTCTCTCTCTCTCTCTCTCTCTCTCTCTCTTTTGGCTAGATTTATATTCTAAAGTCTGGTAAAACCTTGAGTTCTAGTAAATCAACAAAGGACTTTTATAGCGTTTTCTGTTAAATAAATGAAGTCATTCCTGTGTAAGCTGACCAATATCCTCAAAGATAATTTAACCCCCCCAGCAATGATACCACTATTTTATGTTTATTTTATAATAGCCTTCTGGGAACGGTTATGCTGGGTTCATTTTCCCCAAGTAAAAGCTTCCTCTTTGCATGAAATCGCCTTGTGCTGTGCCTTTGATACAAAGCAGAGCATGAAAACCAAAGCCAGGCCGGAAAGGAAACTCCAATCTCATTTACCTGCGCTCGAGGCATAATCTGAAGGTTCTCATGGTTTCACCTTGAGCCAGCCTAGGGATCAGCACATACAGAACAGCCTAGGAAACAGACGTGTATACGTTAGAAAGAGACATGTTTTGCTGTGCTCTACAAACAACTGTGTATCATGTTTCCCTTTCTCCTAAACAGCTGACTGCAATGTTAATCAGCTCCATGAATGTGTATATATTTCTATAATCCTATAGATCTTTTGGACAGGAGGCTGGGGGTTAAGCTTTGATTACTCTGTGTGCCCCTATTCTTGTAGTGTTTCTACATAAGGATAGGGGCACGGAATTAGATCATCGATGCTTTTTTAAAATGTTATCTTCATCACAGTTTTAGCTATTTGTAACTTTTTTTTTTGTAAAGCTTCTATTAGGATAGCGGTGTTATAATACAAATGTAGCTTGTAATTTGGTTAATTAGTCATAGTTACTGTGGTTTGTCCACCGTGCAACATACAGACCTACCTTGACCTGACTTTCTTATTAAATGAGCAGAGACTCTTTATAAGTAGAGTCTGTGTTATTCATTATTTAATAAAACCTGATTAAACATTACCGCTCATAGCTGACTAAATAAGTGCTTCTTCATGATTAAGTAACAGCAGGTTTAGTGCTTAATGAAACAGCAGAGTGTACCCATTATCAAGCCCCGCTGGTATTTCCTAGTGACGTATTTACACCCACTAGGACCACGGCAGAGGACAAGTTAATGGTTTCACTCTGGTGTCTCAACTGTACTTAGAGAGAAGAAATGGTTTAGAGCCCTTCTGAGAGGTGCTTTGAAATCCCTTGCTGTTCAGAAACTCCTATTGTGGGCTGTTTCAACAATAATGACCTTGGGGCCTATTTCGGTGATCTAAACAACAGAGAAGCAGCTTTAAATTGATTGATTGATTGATGAATTGATTGACGTCAAACATTGAAACATCAATTGATTAATTAATAACCCTGTGGCAGATCTTAATAACTCCATTAACTCCTAATAACTCTTAATTAATAACTCCTGAGCTGAGCTCTCCCCAGTGTTTACACATCAACAATAAGCCGATCCCTATGCAAAGCTGGCCTGTATGGACAGGTGGCAAGAAACAAGCCATTACTCAAAAAGCCTCATCTTAAAGCATGTATCAAATAGGTGAAAAAGCATGTAGATGATATTGCAGATATGTGGAAAAATGTTTTGTGGTCAGACGAGACAAAAATTGAACTTTTCAGTCTAAATTCCAAGCGTTACATCTGGCACAAGCCCAACACTGCACATCACCCAGTCAACACCATCCCAACTGTCAAGCATGGTGGTGGCAGCATCATGTTATGGGGATGCTTCTCTTCAGTAGGGACTGGGAAGTTTGTCAGGATAGAGGGGAGAATGGATGGTGTAAAGTACAGGCGAATCCTTGAGGAAAACCTGTTTGTGTCAACCAAGACTCTGAAACTGGGAAGGAAATTCACATTTCAGAAGGACAATGACCCGAAGCACAAAGCCAAAGCCACGCTGGAGTAGTTGAACAAGAAGAGAATTAATGTTCTTGAGTGGCTCAGTCAAAGTCCCGACTTGAATCCAACCAAAAATTTATGGCGAGACTTGAAGATTGCAGTCCATCAACGTTACACAACAAACCTATCAGAACTGGAGCAATATTCCTGTGAAGAATGGGCAAAAATGTCACCATCCTACTGTGCAAAGCTAGTAGAGACCGATCCAAAAAGACCCATAGCGGTAATTGCTGTAAAAAAGGTGCTTCTAGCAAGCACTGACTTAAGGGACTGAATACTTATGCAACCAGTAAATTTCATTTTGTACATTTTCTTTGCAAGATTTGCTGACATTTAACCTCCTCCTCATATAACAGTGTTCAGTTTAACCACTACAGCTTTGAATAAAAACAAAAAAAAAGTTAGCTTGAAAAACTATACATACATTATTGTAATTCGACAAAATGTGACATTATTGGTAGGGAGTGAATACTTTTGCAAACCACTGTATTTTCCACAGGATAGTAATGCTATCAATTCACAAACATTGCTTCAAGCTTAATCAATGTGTGCAGATTTCGTGCTATGGCAGGAAACATGTTACATTTTTTTTTTTCTCAGCAACCATAGATGTTGATAGTTTCTCATTGGGTCTGGGCTACTCACATGGTCATTGGCTCCCATAGCCATATGTACATTATGCACTGTGCGCACCAAGTACTGATGGCTGTGTGCCTGTGCCTGGGATACTTGCAGTCACACAACAAGGAATAGCACATAGCTTGCAATGGTGTGGAGCTTAACCTGCGGACAGTTGCAGTGCAGTCACACAACCAGTGCAGCGTGAAGCTTGCAGTGGAGTGGAGCACCTCAGATGGTGTCTAGACCTCGTGCAGCACACATCCAGTGCAGCGTGAAGCTTGCAGTGGAGTGGCATCACCTACAGACCTGGAGAAGGGAGAAAAGAGAGAAAAAAACTAACAACCTGTATGGGCACTAGGCCGTGCATAGTGGGTGGGCGTGCCAAGGTCACCCAGAGCCCTCGAATCAACAGCAGCTGCAGAGCGAGGCTGGACTCGCTGAAGGGTCGTGTTCTCCCTTCGCTTTTTTTTTTTTTTTTTACAGCTGCAAAAAGCAGAGGAAAGTCATAGAAAGACACTGGCATCATAAAGAACATTATATTTTTCGACTTATTTCTGATCGGTCCATTGCGACGCAGACAGCGCGTAGCAAAATACAAATAAAACAAATTTATTTCTATATTTGCTCTCTTCATTCGCGCCACTCTCTTAGCTTGCGCTGTGCATTACTCTATCTAAATCAATAGTTTAAATTATTTTGGATTTGCAAGCTCGCGTCCGGTGTGCACAGCTCTTTAACATGCAAGCCCACGCCCGTTGGCGCGTTTGATTTGGCTTACACTCCAAATTTTAAGAACGTGTTTGTTAACATTAATGCATTTAGCTAAACCTAGATTTTTTGATTGTTAAATCTAGGAAAAAATACGCGATTGACATTAAATCTGGGGAAAAATGCCTGTTAAGGCATTAGTGCTTTTTTTTTTTTTTTTTTCACTTGTCGCCCCTGTTCACTTCAGTTTCACTGACACTCTCGCCACTTCAAACTAAATTTCTCCGGTTCTACACGTTCTAAAGTAATTGTCAGCGGCTCATTTTAATGGTAAGAACTTTGCCTAATTAGCTGTCATTTATGTACATGTATTTATTTAAAATGTTCTATCCTTTAATTCTTTTAATTCTTCTTTTATTTTTTTTATTTTTTACAGAACTGCCTGTTTAGTCGCGCCCCATGCATGAGTCCCCATGCTCCCTGTTTGCGCACCACTGCACTAGAGTAGGGTTCTGTTCCTCTTTAGCATTAATGTTGTCAGTAGTTACTTCTTTCTTCAAATACCGGTGAAATAAAACACACAAACACACAAACACACATACACACACACACACACACACACGCATGCACCACACAAACACACACATTGCTTTTGCTCACATCTGCCATGTTTTCCTATTTCTATTTCCTTAATTCTAGTGCAGGAAACATTACAAAGGTCAACATGCCGGTTCCTTGTTAGCATTTGTTATCTTCACATGGAAGCAGTAACCTGCTGTCTCAGGGGCAACCTGTAAAACTGAGACAGAGATCAAACAAATGAACAGCAGTAGCAAGCAGCAGCAAGAACCCTACGAAGTCCCTTCCTGGGCCTGTAGACCACTGCAGCCGACACCTGATCATTCCCACAGACTGCATTAACAATACGCCTGTGGGTTTCCTATTACCAGCTAAGTAATATGCGCCAAATAGGTAGGCATCTTGCCATCAGTCACTTTCTTCTGATAACCTTGCCCCGAGTGAAAAAGGCAACTTCATCTGTCTCTTATTTTCTGTGGCAGACAGCCAACATATTTCCCAGGGATTACCTCCGCTTAGCCGATCCGAAACTGCACAGTGCCTACAGTAGACTTTATTAGCACGGTTGTTCAGTGAAAGTAATTAGTGGCCCCAGAGTCTCTGTATTATATAGCTTCTGGTTCAGAGTCAATAGGGTGCTGACCCAGATGCAATCTGCAGAGATAATTGGGTCCATGCAAAATGGAAAAAAACATAATGCCTCATAACAGGTACTGATATGAAGAAACTGATGCAAGGCTTAAGATAAACGTGTTTTTTTTGTGTTTTTATTGAAGCTGCTGTTACTGTTCCTTGAGCTTGAGACAGGACGGAGACTGGGTGTGAACCAATGACCCTTCACACACAAGTGAACCACTGTGACTTTGCAAAAGAGCCGGGCTCATCTACAGGTGTGGTTAAAAAGCTTTTAACCTCATCTCATCAACAGAGGACAGAATCCATAACGGCAGTGCGTCACACAACACTGACGGTTACATTCACACAAGAACTCCTCAACATGTGTTTAATACAATCCTCAGATGTTGCTGCAAGCTGCCATACAGATAAACACCAATGAGATTTGGAAGCATGGAAAATGTCCCAGTCCTAGCACTAACCATATAGCTCTCACTATAATGCTGCCCTATTAAGACCCTTAATATGGCCAAGCACTGGAGCCTGATCTGCTGGATGGTCAGTTATTCTGATTTCAGTTTGTGCTGGTACTGTAGCATGTTTCCATATCTCAGTGGTGTCCGGCTATAACTAGGGCCCTGAGTTTTTGACGAATTGTTTTGTAACCTGTAAGTTAGTCCTCTACCCACATAAAGTCGATAAAGCCTCCACAGTAAGCCACGCAATGAGTCATTAAACAATCACCTCATTACGTTACTTTAACCATTGAATTGCTCATCCCATTGGTATGTATTAGCAGATTAATAAACGCAATGCTGTAGGTGGCTGCTGACATTTATTCAGCCCTTACATCACAGTGAACACGTACAACAGGATTTTAAATAATATTTCAATATTATTTCAGAGAACTCATAAGTATAAATACATTATTTATTGGTTTTAATTTACCAGTACACTTTTACACAAATCGTTTGTTTAAAAAAAAAAAAAATTACATTTCCTTGATATCTGGATCTCAGAGGCACAAATATGCAATTCGTCAACAGAAGGGGAGATATTTTTATTAAATTAACAGATTTCCCCTTTCTTGCACTGATCCCTGAGCACTACAGTGAATGTAACAATTTATTTAAATCTGAGCATTATGTAATGTATATAAGCTGTTTATTGGTTTTGTTTTGTTCTTTGAATATAATGTATATAATGTATATAAAAAAAGGTTAAACTAAAGATTACATTTAAGCATGGTCAGTTGGTAACCCGGTCTTCTTTCATGGACTGACGTTTCATTAGAGTAGCAGGTGCAGCTGGCTAGCGTTTCATTATCAACCATAACTTCAAAACACTCAATCAGAACCTAACAAAGTAGAAAAAAGAACACTAATCTAGTTTCTCTCTATTTCCATCTATTTCTTGTCTCTTCTGTAGATCACAATTTAAATGAGTTTGATGGTCTCAGGTTAGCCTTCAGTTGATATTCACAAAACAACTGTACAATTCATCAGCTCCTGCTTGATAGAGGCCCATGATTGTGTGGCAGGAGGTGTTCAAGTCAGGGCTGGGAAGGGAAGCCTGCCGACACCGTGCAACAAAATCATGACATATATTGGTCAAGTCAAAGACAGTGTAACAGCATAGACACTTGACTAAAACTCCAATTATCAGATTTATATAGATGTAAAACAAAGTCAAAGCTGAACTGCATTATTAACCTGCACTCAAATGTATCACACTGATTTATTAAATCATATATGTGCAACCCCCTAATGGATTGCAATAATGACTTGTCTGTGTCAAAAGGTGGATGGAGCACCAATATTTCTTCCAAGACAGGGGCTGCATGAATAATGCATGGGATTGGTTACTGTGAAGTGGCCTCTCCTGCCCTTCAAAAGTAAGAATGGCAGCCAATTCCCCACCCCTCCTTCTTTCGGGCTATGTTGACAGCAGATAACCTGCCCCAATCTGCAGTCCATTTTCACCACTGCAGATTAGCATCAGAGAACATTGTCTCAGGGCTCCAATCTTACAAACCTAGCAGCTTCAGAAAGAGGGTCAACAACAGAAAACATTTAGCCAAATAGCAGAGCTTATCACTACCTGTGATATTGTAACAAAACCTACTGCAAAGCCAAATCGCTTTCACAGAGAACTGCTGGCTGACAGTTACAGCATAAACTCTAAAGACACAGAAATAACGCACATACCACAGAAGAAAACACCTTTTTCATTGTTCTTTATAAGCGCCACTAAGGGGTGCAATTTTCATAATCATTTTTTCATATTATTTTTTATTATGGCCACAAGTTACATATAAAAGTTGCATTTAAAAAGCACAGGAAGGTTGTAAGGCTGCTTATCTGGTCTGCAACATCTGCCAAAAAAGACAAACAGCAGCAAGTCATTGATAATATGAATATACAACTTGCAGTATATACAATAAGAGTAACACAAGCTACATTCTTGTGGCTTGAGGCTGTGGTGGAAGCTAGGTACAAACCTGTGCCTCACAAATCACAAGTGAGCATCTTGACCAGTGTACAAAAGAAGCAGGTCCCCATTGGAACAGTGTGTTTAAAAGTTCTGTCCCATTGCCTCACCTCACCAGCAGAATTCAGTAGTGTACTAAAAAGCCATGCTATGCGCCACGCCAGATTGATTGAGCTTTTGTTTCAGAGTAAAGTTTATCCAAAGTGAAGCCAGCATGTAAGAGCAATGTTGACACAAAGAACCTTTCAGGCAAGTTCTTCTGACAGCAACTTATGAACTTTGTACATTAGAGGTAATGTCTTGATCATGTCACCTCTAACGTAAAATCACAACCTGCAGAAAATTACTCTCACAACCCCAGTACCCCTAAGAGATCTTGAATCTTTAGCCACCCTGATGGCAAAAAACAGGTGCCAAATACTGCAAACAATGTTAGTGGCGATGTGGTGTGGCCACATGCCCTCATGAAAAGGGTTGAAGACAACTAATAATATCAAAACAATATTCTCCCTGGTGTAACACTGCAGCTTTTGAACCCGGACATTATGTCCCTCATTTTCATTACATCCCTGTTCAATCTTCAAAAAGGAAGTGACCGGCAGCAGTTGGGAATGCAGTATTCAAAAAGACTGCTGTGGCGAGAAAGTTAAGAACAGATGTCTGCCTCCTAATAAAAAGGGCTTTAATCACAGAAGCTGTTTAGTTTCCTTTCTAATGAGAACCAGTAAAGATGTATTAGAATCAATGGCAAGGAATCAGAGGCCTGTCTCCTTTCCAGCCACCCAGGCTATTCCAACCGCCTCGCCCAGACAATATGAGTTTCAAACTGAACAGTACACATTAAAATAGCTAGAAATAGAGGATATCATGAACACTCATGAAGTACTGTTGTTATTCCATGAATTAGTGCATTAAACAAAGAACCCAATGAACACTCACAGTGTGGTCTGTTTACATGGAAAATAAAGTATGTCCAAACTTAAATTTATCAGCAGAATTCTGAGAATTAGTTTCCTGATACCAAGCTCTACATCTGCTTAGCAAAATGGCATGATTTGAAACAGTGCAATTCGTCTGGATATCCTGTCGTTGGATTCAAACGAATTAGAAAGTTATTTAACTCTAGAACTCTCAACACGTGTTATACAAACATCATTTACTCAATGACGAGGGTATTGCCACAGTATCAGACAAACATGTCAGCTGCTTTAATTAATAATTAGCTACATATGGCATTAGAGGGTGGTATTAGAGAGTAAGGTATTAAGTCCAATGGTAGTTATTGCAATACTCAAGCTGGTTGAAGGGCTCCTTCCTCAGAAGAAGGTGTCATCGTTAGAAAAGTTCTCTCTGTTTTCTCTTGGGATCCCCCGGGGGGCCCATAACCTTAAGCAAACAAGTCTGATTCTCAAACTGATGTGAAAATACAAAGTCTACTCCATTTAAACTCATTTTCTTTGGGTAGATATCCAGATCACTTGGTGTTGTGCAAGGAAGTGTCTCACTTTTTTCAATACAGTAAAAGCAATCTCTAAAGCAGCAGCAATATTGGATTGAAGTATGCTAAGTTATCATGAAATTGCCAGGAATCTCGCCAATAAAAGTTGCCAAGTGTATCAGAATACAATAACTGCCAAAAAAAAAAATGAAAAAGTATGGTCTGTTGTAAAATGGCGAGGTGTAAAACGCTGAAGATTCGATTTTATTTCAGCTCTTTTTCCCTTTGCTTTCATTTCCTCAGACTGCATACTCCATGCATGTCTGCTGTGCTTTGCCTAACCGTAACTATAAACAAAAGCCTTGCTCATTTTTTAGATTGCTTCCCCCTGCACTTACGAGAAGATAGAAGCTCAGGAATAGCCTAACAGCCACTTTCACCGATCACATGTGTATCTGGAGCCGATAAGTCAGGAATCTTAAAGAAAGGGTTACTTACGTTTCTGACAAGCACTTTGGCAACTTTCAGCAATTGTTTGGCTATGACATCATAGGACAGCAATTGATGGGAATACAGCTTCAAAGAGTCAATGAGAGAGGAGAGGCTGACACTGAGTACTTTCAAGCCACTGCTGTCCCCATTCACTGGGTAAAGATCAGGAATCCCCCTTCACGTCAACCAGTACAGGTCTTGTACACGACTGCAAGTAAAACACAAAATGTATTATAATATACACCAATGGCGAGTCCTTCCAACAATGGTGCACTTATACCGTGTTGGCATTGGCAACTTTCAAAACAACAATACAGCATGCCAGCGTGCTTGACCTCAGCATCTTCCATGCACATCACCATCTCTGTGTCTAAATCCAATTGAGCATGTTTGAGATGGACTAGAGCAACGCATTCTCATCAGAATATTCTGCCTACCTCTCTGTGCCAGTTGTATTAATGACTGAATGGTTTAACATCCCTTGAGGCACCTTTCAGCAGCTTTCGGATTCTATGCCACATCATGCCAAGGCTGTGATCAGAGCAAACAGTGGCCAACCCAATATTAGCCACAGGTCCTAATAAAGAGGCAGGCAGCGTATGTAAAACGATAATGTGAAATACTGCCTAAATGTGCTGAGGAGGGATGAGACCCTCTACTAAATCCCTGTCACCCAAGAAAGATGCAATGTGCAGTTTCTCTGAGCAGTGTATTAAACTGTATATCCAGCCCATACCCACACCACGATCACATAGTAATCAGTAGCTATACATCCTGAATCATGACCTTTCAACCAAACGCCTTTAAATAGACTGCTTGCTATAGTACAAAAACAAGTCTGTACTACAACCCATAAAAGCACTGACAGGTGGTGTATTATAACTGCTAAAAATACATTACTAACGTGATTACCTCTACATGAGTAGGAGTAGTGGTAAAGAAAGTACACTGCTAGGTAATTGTATATATAACTTGACTTGTTGCGTCCTAGTTCATATTGTATTTTAGTAGTATTATTTGCACTTACTGTAAACTACATTGTGTAAATATTAAGCTTGTATTGTAACCCTTTACTGCCCTGTAACACCTGTAAGTCACCTTGGAAATAGCTGTTAAAAGCAATGAAAAACAAGTGCAGGTAAAACACCTAGTGTGAACATGGTTATGATGCTGCAGAGCATTTAGATGTGTCTATCAAAGCTTTTATAGTAAAAGCATACAGCAGATCTCATTTTAATTTGCATTCAGCCTAAAAATGTTCCAGACAAAATTTCTTGAATGTTTTAAAATAATAATCTTCAGTGTATTAGATTTAACTATCTAACCTACACCAACTGTAATTTACCAACCTAGAGCTACACTCTGTCTATGATTACTTAGGGATTAATAGGACACTTAACAGCATCTCAGTCAGAAATGCATTACCCTGGAGAGTGATTCCAGAGATCCCATCAACAAATACAACAGCATTTATGGCACACGTACAATACCAATAAACAGCTATTGTTTCTGCAAAATTAATTATTCTGTGGTTATCTGTAGCTGGGCCTAACCTGCTTTTGTTATTAAATGAAATCCCCAGGATAGACTGGATTTCCTCATTTAAATAAACTATAAAACAATTATAGGCTTAAGGAGCTGCTCGTGGAGCTGCAAAGTTGGCTGTGGAGTGTATCAACAATTCTAGAGACACTAACATTTCTGAAATGCAGCTCAATTCTGAGAAAAGAACAGTGCAGACAGAACTATACGTTTAGCGATTAAGGAAGCTGCATATGTCAATACACAGTGAAACAACTGCTGTTCTAAGAATTTTTGAAGTTGAGCCTGAAAAAACTGTACAGATTTGGTGATTACTGCACTATGAAATATGTTTATTTGGTTCATGTTGCAATAATATTACTAAGTCAGTAAAATATAAATGAAAAAGACACACAGTTCTGGTTCCCAAGTGGTTCAACTGATAGGCATGACCGTGTGGTGAGAGTTATACAGTCAGAGGAGCGCTGGTTCACATCAGGGCTGTGCAAAGTCAGCTGATTCCACAGGCTGCCTTGCGTTGGTTCAGGTGCTCCCGCGGGAGACAAATTCACACTACAGATGGCCCTACTGGCTAGGTGCCCAGTAAACTCTAAGCCGACACCTGCTGGGCTGCTGTTTGCCCTTCAGTGGCTGGTAGCTTGCCGACATCCGCTGTTAAGTCCCTAGGTGTAAATAGGATATTGGCTTGGTTATGGGATCCGAGGATGCCCACTGACCTTCACTTCTCCCGAACTGCTGGGGGTGGTTGCTGCAGCGAGAGAATAGAATTGGACATTGTAAACTAGTGAGAAAGATGGGAGTCAAATAATTGGGCAGACTCAATTAAAAATAAAATATTGATTTGCTTCTCCTCTGCAAATGTACTTAAAAACTGTCCAGTTGCTTCTTGAGGAGACCCATCCCTCAATACCCTCTAAATCCACTTTTGCATGTCCCAGTGGTAAAACATTAAAAGAATAGATTTATTTTAAATACAGTACATATTTTTATGCTTTTGCCAACATAAACTGGCAAAAAAAAAAAAAAAAACCTGCAATGTAGTGGTTTTATTGAAATAATGAAGAGAATGCTACATGAGCACCACAAACAAACCACAAAATCTCAAACAAATCTCCCATGACAGAAAGAACAAATAAAAGCGAGATTTGAATCCTGGCAGGTTTGGGAAGGATTCAAATGACTTTTCCATTCTATAAATCACACAGCACTTCCAACAAGCCCCTATACATTCGGCCTTGGTAACCTTGGTGCCGGCTAAAAGATCTGGACAAGAAAAGAAAAAAAACACACGCATCTCCTTTAGAAAACAAGCTGGCCTGTAGAAGTAGAGCTACACAGTCACTACCTGGCACTGAGAGAACTCAATTTACCATCCATGCTTCTTTGGCCTGACGCTTCTGTATGTGTCTTGAGTTGCTACAACAATTAGGGCAAAGGCCTGACAAGTGAGGAACAGCTTTTGCCATTCGGAACTGAGCCAAGAGTAATCCTAAATCTATTCAGGAGCTGCTCTTAGGGACAATGTTAACAGTAGACTCTACTTCTTATTTCTTTAATTAACAGATGTCTTAAAGCCAGAAATGTCTTGTCTTTACCTAAATGTATTTTAAAATCAGTCACAATGTAATCTTTGTTTCTCTTCGATGCTTCCCTTGTTGTATTTGATGGTGTTGGCAGTCATTCAGAGCGGTTCTGGATTCTGTTGCGTCAGTATATTTTCTGTTCTTCCAGCTTTCAGCTTGTCTGGAGAATACTAAAGTGCCGGGACTGAACAGCCTTCCTCCTTCCATTCAAATCAAATCAAATCAGATCATATCATGTGACAACATAACCTTTCAACTACATTTCTGGCCAATACCTCTTAAAAAGAATACTTAGAATTAGACCTGGAATACAGTTCGATTTAAGTAGAAGAATAAATCTGCTTTTATAACCAGACTGGAGAAGTTGTTTTATAGATACTCAACCTCTCTCTCGCTCACTGCAGTGTCAGAGGACACTCAGTAATGCACCCAGCTGCACAGCTGATGTCATGGCTTCAACACTTTCACATTGATGAGACCCTCGGGTCCAATCTGGCAAGATCTGATGGAGGGAGAGAAGCCAAGCTCCCCAGCACTGGCCGATACCTCAGAAGAACTGGATAGTACCAACATTCGAACCCTGGTCAATGTGAGACTGTGGGCCCTCAAGCAATGAAGCTTGGCTTAGCTCACAGAAAGTTGATAAAAGTCCTGTTTAAGATTGTATTTTTTACCTTCTGGTTGTTGATGCAATACAACGCTACTATTGTATCAGTACGCCTGTCTGTTTTTAATTTAAGATTTAAGTGAATCTAAAACAACACACACACACACACACACACACACACACACACACACACACACACACACACACACACTTTATTGTTTGTTTTTGCTTTGTTCATCAAGGTAAAAGCAATAACAGATTGGAAGAATTGATACTGATTAGTAGAATAACTATGGTATCCAAACATTAGCTTTCAATCCCTTAAAAGTCTCTTCAGGGGTAAGTGGAAATTTAAGGGAACAGGTGTTAACAATTCTTCTGATATGCAAATATAAACATTAATATCCATTACTGTTAATGTCCACTTAGACCCAAAGAAGAGACTACTGAGGTCTTCAAAGCTTTGTATATCATAGCTAATCTAATGTACAGTAACAACTCTTTCAATCTATTATGTATCTTTACATTGTGCAGAGAACGCCTGCTTTCTCTGATTCACTTACACTGTTCTCAGCTTATTCACCTATATTGGTATGATCAGTAATGAAATAGATGAAAGACAACCACTATCTCAATGAGAGTAGCAATATGGACTCAAACAGTCAGAGCACACGCAGGAGCAGTTTCAGAGTTTCCTGATATATAAGGTATTTAAGAAATTGATCACAGAACTATGTTTGCTGGTACAGTACTATTACTCCACTGCAAGCAGAGTGACAGACATCAATGGACTAACTGCACAATAATCTGTTGGACGCTGCCAGTAGGAAATTGATTTAGACATGATATTTATAAACTGATAATTAAAAAGCTTCAACCCAGGGGGACGTTGTTAATGAGATTTTACATCAGTAACTTTTTCAACCTTCTGCACTCAAAATCAATGTCACATTTCACAACCAACTCACAAGTTTAGAAAAAAAAAGTCAATTGAGTCTTTTCTACGGAATTAGGGAACTTTTGTACCTATTAAGAATCATGTACTTGTGTAACCATCCACACGGGGAGTATTGCAACCCCACCATGTTTGTGACTGGGCAGTAAACAGGAAAGGAGATTGTTCTTGAAGCCCTTGGGTGAACATTCTTAAGGAAACAAACTCCAAGGGTGTCGCCTCAACCAGCACTGAAACCACACACCACGGTGAGTTACTGTCTGCAACAAAAGGAAAAATGCAAGTGCTCTGCTTTGAGAGCATAGGCTCCCAAGTACATCCTCTGGCACACCACTCCAAGTCAAACTTCCCTTGAGGCTTTTAGAAAGCTGTCAGGAGCCAACACACACAAGAAGAGCTGCAGCTTGAAGAGGAGCTGGGATCTATGCTAGAATCTCAACGGACACCAAAAAGCACCCTTACATACAGAAATACTGTTGGTATGCTAGTGCTAGAATAAGGGTTCAAACAGCTGTTGAACACTATTGAAGAGTAAGCAGCTTTGAATTTCATTGTATAGCTGTTTCTTCAACCTCTTACCTTTTTATGATGTTTGAATCATTCTGAGTGTTTTTTTTTATATAACAATTCCTCAAATATTGTTTTATTTTTGTTAATATTTGTTTTATGTGAAAAGTCTGTCTTAAAGTGCTTTCTTCTGACCCAGGTGCTGCTTTATATATATATAATATATATATATATATATATATATATATATATATATATATATATATATATATATATCATATATATTTGCCCAGTCTGATTTTCTGAATTTTTGCATATTTATGACACTGAATGTTATCAGATCTTCAACCAAAATCTAATATTAGATAAAAGGGACCCTGAGTGAACAAATAACACAAAATGTTGATACTTATTTCATTTATTTATTAAAGTTATGCAACACCCAATGCCCCCGTGTGAAAAAGTAATCGCCCCCTTAGACTCAATAACTGGTTACGCCACCTTTAGCAGCAATAACTGCAACCAAACACTTCCTGTAGTTATCGATCAGTCTCTCACAGCAACATGGAGGAATTTTGACTCGCTCCTTACATGCAGAACTGCTTCAACTCCGTGACACATGTGGATTTTCGAGCATAAATTGTTTCGTTTCTGGTCCTGCCACAACATCTCAATGGGGTTTATGTCTGGACTTTGACTAGGCCATTCCAAAACTTTAACTTTCTTGTTCTTCAACCGAAGAACTGCTGTAGACTTGCTTGTGTGTTTCGGATCATTGTCTTGCTGCATGACCCAGCTGCGCTTCAGCTTCAGCTCACGGACGGATGGCTTGACATTCTCCTGTAGAATTATCTGATTCAGAGCAGAATTCATGGTTCCTTCAGTGATGGCAAGTCATCCAGGTCTTGATTCAGCAAAGCATCCCCAAATCATGACACTATCACCACCATACTTGACCGTTGGTATGAGGTTCTTACTGTGGAATGCAGTGTTTGGTTTTCACCAGACATAACGGGGCCCATATTGGCCAAAAAGTTCCACTTTTGACTTCTCTGTCCATATAACATTGTTCCAGAACTCTTGAGGATCATCCAGGTGCTTTTTGGCAAACTTGAGATGAGCATTCATGTTCTTCTTAGTGAGCAGTGGTTTCCAACTTGCTACTCTGACATGAATCCCATTTTTGCCCAGTGTCTTTCTGATGGTGGAGTCATGAACACTGACCTTACCCAAGGTGAGATAGGCTGTTGTTCTAGGGTTCTTTGTGACTTCCTGGACGATTTTACGCCTTGCTCTTGGAGAGATTTTGGCAGGACGGCCACTCCTAGGAAGATTCACTACTGTCCCAAACTTTCTCCATTTGGATAATATGGTTCTGACTGGTGGTTTGGTGGAGCCCTGGAGTCTTAGAAATGGCTTTGTAACCCTTCTAGATTGATAGGCATCAACAACTTTTTTTCCAGAATTTCTTTTAATTGTGGCATGATGTGCCTCTAGAACCTGTGTGCTGATGACTTCATGATGGTAAGGGCCAAAGTTAGTCAGATTTATATTGGGCAGGGCTGGCCCAAATCAGGCCTAATTGTTAACCAAAGTATTAAAACAGCTGACCCTAATTATCCCTTTAATTGGATTGAGTTAACTAGGGGGGGCAATAACTTTTTCACACCTGAAGATTGCATGTTTGATTACCTTGCACACCAAACAAATGAAAGAAGCACCAAACTTTGGTGTCATTTTTTTCTCTCAGACTCTCTCTATAAACTACTACAACCCACAAAAAGATCTGACCAAATCAATGTGAAAAATGTGCAAAAATGCAGAGAATCAGACAGGGGGCAAATACTTTTTCACAGCACTAATATATATATATATATATATATATATAAGGTTACCTGGAGAATCCTAAGTACCTGGACTGAACAGCCTTCTTCATTCCATTCAAATCATGTGACAACATGACCTTTCAACTCTGCCACCCCCACCTACTCTCATAATAAAATGGTAAGGGAAATATAAATAAATTTTAAAAAGGAAAATGAAGTCTGAAGTTTTTCAACATCTTCTTTTATTCTTAATACATGTTTTTACTAACAAAGACACTTCTGGCTGGTCTAACCTTCAATAAGATAGCAGGCAGCTTGAACTGAAAAGCTCATAGAACACACAGTCAAAGCCCCTCTAAAAGTGCCTTATAAATCAGATATTTCCACAGAATAATACAAAATTATACATTAAACAACTCTGAAAGGAGCAGCAATTCCAGCAGAACCTGCTACCACTGAATAAACTCCCCACCATTTAGTCAATGCAATAATGATAAACTTATTTTCTGCTGGGCAAACTGCCATCCCATTTCTGAGAAAGGTCTCATTTAGTGAAAGCCAGCAGCATGAGGAGGTGGTTTCCAGTGAAACCATGGACTAACTGCTCCGCGGTCTTCTTCACAAAAACAGAACTAAAAAAGACAGAGAAAAGCTGAACAGAGCCAGTGCTTGAGAAAAGACTCAGAGCGGCTGTGCATTCAAGTCACATCTCTATCAACAGCAAAAAAAAATACTAAGACTTTTCAAGGTGAAGCTTCTGCCACTGCACTTACAATACAGTCCATAACACTGGCTTTCTCAACACTAGAAAACTGCATGAGTTTGCTTTCCTAAATCAGTTTAGATGCCAGCTTTATCTAAATATAAGAGCTTGAAAAGACAGAATGAGTATTTTGAAAAATAAAACTATATTTTAAAAGAGACTTTTGTGTCTAAAGAGATTCCAAAACATTAGCAGTCATCACCGCTCCATCACATGCCACAGTGCCACCAAACATGATGGATTGAGACTGGATTGCCATGGAGATGACAAGCAAAGTAATTAATAACAAACTAGATGTTCAGTGAAGCCCATTTTCAGCTTAAACTTGTTTATGAGGACTGTATAAACACCTTGCATTGCACAATCTTAAAGAGATCCTTCCCTGGGTAGTACAGTTATAGGGTTTACCATCATCAGCAGTGAGTTTCCAGATAGACTGACACCTCTTCAGTAAGATGTAGCTAGCATTCTTATTATGGTTGTAATCATACTGAATTTAATTTTTTAACCAGAAACTGGTCGTAAGAGTTTCCAAAAAAAATCCCAGGCGAGCCAATAGAAACATGTTGGCCATTGCTTGTAAAGCGTGATTGTAACAGTTCAAAAAGGATGTTTGTTAAAGAGTGTGCTAATGGCAAAAGCAAACGAATGGTCCGCTTGGGAGGTTTGTGTTTTTGCAGTGCTTTTGTTTGTAGCTTGACTGCGAACGTAGACACGGTGTCCAAGCTCACAAAGAATCTGCACTGACACATTATTTCACAACACAGGTTCAATATGAGTCCCACCAGAACCTTGGGAGGAACGCTGTGATACAAAACACATAATCACAGCTGGGACCATGTCGCTAGTTACAGTAACTGGCATCTGTGAATTACATTATTCAATAGTTAAACCTTTCACACCAGTTAAAAAGTTACTCCTCGGCACACACACGTCCCTCTTAATGAGACCGTTGTGAGATCCTTCACACTGTATCAAGTGAGGGGTGAAGCACACAACATCCAGTGATGCAAGCATGTAAATCAAAACTCATTTCAACACTGTAGACTTTGATGAAGACTCCTAGTTGAAACCTTTATCTTTGAATGTACATTTCTTTTAGTATTTCTAAATGTAGCACTATTGAGCGTTTAACAGTTATGGGTGACTGATAAATTGCAACTTCGTTTTAGCTGAGTGGACGTCGTGTCACTTTGATCAAAAAGTCCATCTCGATTGTAGCTTGCTGGAGAAGGTGGTTATAAATTACTTCTTCAATCTATCGCAGCTCAAGTAGATAGCGTTTCATTGGAAACACCTGCCTGGCTTGTATTGTCAGCATGGACTTAATCCTTTATTCATAATTAAAATAAAAGAGCAGAGATTATCATCTGAGCTATTTTCTCATGAAAAGTGTGCCAGCTTGTGCCAGCTTTATGCTGCCTGTGTGCAGTGTGATATACAGCTCTGTCAAAGTGGTGGGCTGGTACCAGTTGGTGCTTTCCTTTATCCAATGCAAGCTTTTGGCTCCCTCTGCTGGTCTTCTACTGTCATTACAGGTCTTGTCTCATGCTTGCAGAGTCCTACTGCGTATTTCCATGTCCTTCAAAAGAAAGCCCTCAAAACATTAGGATAGAAAAAAAAACATACTGTCTTCAAAGTTATGGCAATTGACAAATTATTTATTACAAGTTTTTATCAACAAACTTAAAATGGATACATGTAATCTGCAGTTTTCTTATATTTAACTTCTTAATCAGCTTGCTAACTACGGCTTTATAAGGATTTGTGCTTCATATAAAATCAGCTAATACACGCAGGTTTCCTTATGCTGCAGTTGGTGCATGCTTTACGAGTGGTTTACCTCAATGTCAATCAGCAATTCAGCAATCCTTCATCTTTGCAGGCAGGGTCTTTGGCGAATGATTTTGTTGCATCCAGAATGGGCCGGTACCAATCAATTAATCAATCATCACAAAGCGCTTTACAAGATGCAATAACAACAAGCAAATCCATAATACTTTAAATACAGAGAAATGCATAATACATTAAATACAGAAAACAAAACAAAATGAAATGTAAACACTTAAAGATATAAATGACACATTGTATGCATCGAAATCACCTTGACCTACAGTACATCCACTGCATTTAGAATAGGACAGAGATGCAAATACTGTAGGACTCAACTTGCAATTTGAGCCATTCCGGGTTCATTAAGAAGACATACAGGAGCTTGGTTCCTTCCATGTTGTATATTTTAACAAAAGTGCTTTCCAATATACAGCTCAAAAGCTCAGTACTATGTAAAAAGATAGGAGACTAAGAGCTACTTGCAACAAACATCTAGGCAACGCTTCATGAAATTTAGGCAAACGATTCCTCCCAAAAAAACTTTAAAAGCTCAGCCAATCTGACACAACAAAGAGCATAATAAAAGTTAATATGTTTAATATATGTTCAAGTTTCAAAGTTCCTCCCATTATTTAAAACTTGGCAGGAGTAATTACAGTTACTTTAGATTCATTCATTAAGAGAACTCTGATACTGCCTACAGCTATCAGATTTCAGTGGAAGGACACATTTGAAATGCAATGACCTGTAAGATCATTTCATAAGGTTTTTAATCTGTAACTACTTATAGTATAGATCCTGTGAAAAATCCAGCAAACAAAAAAAAATCCATGTGGAGGCAAGGGGTCCAATAAAGGTTCAACATGACAAATGAACAGATGTTGCTGATAGTGTAATTTGAGTTCAAAACACCATAGTTTAAGGTCAAGAAATCACTAAAGTTCTACTATAAACTGGTACTTCTGAACAAAAAACAAAAGCATGCTCAATTAAAGTACTTTAAATATTGCAAGAATAACTAATAAATAATCATGCGCTGGCAACAATCACCAGGGAGAAGATTTACAAATTAATGGGAGTAAAGGAAATATGGGATCAGCCTTCCCATTGGCAAAGACTATTTACCTTGTTTTAAAAACAATTAAAAGCTGTTTGACTTGAACTGTTTTCATATGGAATTGAAGATCAGCATGGGGCCCGGACACATGAACAACAGAAAGACACACACTCACTCACGCTGTTGTGGATATGTACATTTCTTACTGAACAAAAAAAAAACATTTAAAATGAAGGCCATTTGCAGAGCACATTCTGGCCAACAAATTGGAGAAAGTAAGTAAAATCCAACAAAATCTGAAATGAATGCAAATGTATGCGATTGCGTGACCTGAAAGCTGTGCCAGAGTTGTGCGTTAACTACTTAGCAGCAAGAACAGGAAAGCAGGAGTGAATCTGTGACTTCACAAGGTGATGGTAACGGTGGGTGCTCATGCAACCTGCTCTTCCCTAATCACAGACACGCACTATAACAGGAATGACTGTGTATTTAGTAATCTTTCTTCAGGTACAACCTTTTAGAAATCTGTGAAATTACATCTTGTATCCAGCTTTCCTTTTCCTCCTGCATTTTTGTCTGCTTTTAATTTGGCTTTTTCAGAGCTTAGAAGACAGGTTTAAAATTCTATAGAACAAAAAAATAATAATAATAAAATAAATACAAATTAATGTAATTTACTCAAATTCCAGTCTGGTAGTGAAATATTCTAATCAAGAGGTCTCTTTTTTTTGTTCATTGCATTGTAATTAGCTAATACAGCATTGGAAAGTGAAATGGTGCGTTTACGGAGTCTGGTTGAATCAATGATTGCTTGTGGACCCTTTCCAGGAGAAAACAGAGATGCCAGTTTCTGCTAACAAGGGTGAAATCAATCAATGTGTTTTTTAGCAGCACGGCTCCACTTCCTGCTCATTTTTCTTGATGACTGTTAGGACTGCACCATCGAGGGGTTTCTCTGTCATAGCGATGCACGTGGGATGATTAGCAACAGCAATATCTCTCGAAATCAGTAACACAGCCCCGCGCATTACACCATTAGAAAGAGGGTTCCAGGCTCGTACGCAGCCAAATTGGATTTATTACATATCCGAGGCAGCAATACATTTTAGTTTTCTTGTCATGCTCAGAAATTGCATCTTAGGCAGCCCGTTATTCTAAATAGCGACAGGCAGCATCATACCATAGCAGCTTTAAGGCTCCAACTAGCACGGGCAACAGGCAGCCTTGTGGGATAGACAAACTCATATATCTCACAGCAGGATACCAGAGCAGAGCATTAATTAAGCAATTATCTCCATAAAGGTGCCCTTTCACAGTAGCTTGTGCCCACTCTGTCATTTAATGGCACAAGAGAAATGGAGTGCCATTCACAGTGATAATGAGGGCATGCAGTACTGGAAGAGGAGCTCTTAGAGTGGCTATTGCTTCAATAGGAGTGCTGGCATTGCAATTTAAAAAATATATAAAAATGCAAAGCAGTTGAGTAAGTGTCCATAACAGCCCCCTTTTAGTTCTGCTTGGAGTCTGATCATGCACCCTGGCTGTACACAGTGTGGCATCCTCAGTCAAGACTTTTCCAACACCCAAACAACTACAGGCAGCCTCCACAATTACAATATCCACAGTGAGAAGACTGTACCAAATCAATCAAATATCCATTTATATAACAGGCAGCTAGACCGACAACACACAGAGAAACATGATTTTACCAAGTCATGCTTCTAGATGGAATTATTATTAGCATTAATAGCTGAAAAATAAATAGGAAATTTGTGATTCAAAAAAGCAACAAAAATGGTTAAAATTAAAGATTTTAAAATGGCAGTGAACAACTAAACGAAAATGGAGAAACTACCAGATAAATTACAGAAAGACTCGGATTACTGGAAGCACTGTGTGGGCTATTACTGACAAACACAGGAGAACAGGAACTACTGCAACTAGCTCCAGGTGTGCAAGACCAAGAAGAAGATGGTCAAAAAATTCATGAGATAACAATTCCGTGATACCTTAACAAGATGAATGTCCATGGGCAAAAATCAAGATGCAAACCTTTGTTAAAAACAATACACAAAAGATAGCGATTGGAGTTTTCCATTGAATACTTGCTGAAGCCTGATGATTTCTTCAACCAAATTTTAAGGTCAGATGAATCCGAAATACAACTTCACCAAGAAAGCAACAATATATTTGGAGGAATAGAGGAAAATAATTTTAAAAAAAAGTTGATCATGCCCAGTGTCAAACATGGTGGAGGTTGTGTGATGGGATGGGCTTGTTTTTCTTCCTCAGGCACTGGTGACCTTTGTATTGTAGAAGGATCAATGAATGCTGCAAATTATCCATACATTTTGCACTCTCATTTGTTACCCAGTGCTAGAAGACTTATTGAATGGAAGTTAGTATTCCATCCAATAATGCCAATGATCCTAAGCAAAGCCTGCAAATTAATTAAAAATAAAAATAAGGATTACAGTTCGGAATTGGCCATCTCGGTCCCTAGAGATGTTGTGGATTGACTTTAAGGCAGCTGTTGCAAAAAGGAAACCAAAGTCAATTGCAGAACTCAAAATACAAAACAAAGACTGCAAGCTGTAAAGGAAGCAAAACGTGGACACACACAATACTAATGCAAGGGTGCCCAAATACTTTTGTCAAAGTATGACATTAATTTTTGCATGTTATTTTTTATTTTATACATGTTATGTAATAATTAGTTGCTTTATTATAAATCCAAATCTCTACTTTAATGTATGTGTTTCAATAGAACAATTACAAATTATAGAGATCATTTTCTTTGTGTTTCTCATTTTTTTAACTGCCCAAATACTTTTGCCTGCAACTATGTGTGTGTGATGTGTGTGTGTGTGTGTGTGTGTGTGTATATATATATATATATATATATACATAAACACAAATACACACACACACGCACAGCATATTTTTTAAGACGCATATAAAAAGCAGAGATACTTACCCATGCATCTGCATGACAAAACAAGGGCTGCAGAAGCCATAATGGCAGCAATTGCATTGGGCCAGGCATTGCTGGATGGGGTGCAAGCTATTCTTCTCACCCCCCAGAGCCTCCAATCTGAACACCTGGGGTTTTACCAAGGACAGGAGGGAGCCCGGGGGGACTGTAAAGAAGAAAACTGCACTCTGTGACCCATGATAGTCACAGGTGGAGCTTTGGAACAGGAGAGGGATCCTTATAAACGCTGATGAGTTTTACTACAGTAAATATGCACTGTAATTCAGCATTCCACCCCACCCCCACCCCCCCCACGGTTATAGCATTTACCATTTTATTTACTACCTCTTTTCTAATGCTTACAATGCGTCACCATCCTTTTGCTATGCTTTATTATATATGTTTTTATATACTTTACATATGAAAAATAAAACATTAGGACAAGGTAATGCCTTCCATACCCTCACTACTGTGTGTAAAGAAATGTCAACTACTCTCTTCCCGAAGTCTGTTTCTACTTCATCTCCAGCTGTGTCCTCTGGTCCTGGGTTTTGTGTTTAAAGTATTGGCCAGGCTTAGCTTTGTCTACTCCTTTTAAGATTTGAAAGACTACAATAACTCAGTACTTTAAATCCTTGGACTAGCCTAGTTACTCTTTGTCCTTTTGGTAATGTGGTGACCAACTTTTACACAAAAGAACCCTTTACACAAAATAAGAGAAACATTGTGCATACTTAAGAGGAATACAAAATGCTGATTCAGTTTTGTTCAGTCATAAGCATGTTTTTTTTTTTTTTTTTAATTGTCTCCTGCATCGCCTCGCTTTGCTGTGCAGGGGGCAATGCTCATATAACACTATCACAACTTCTTGTAATGCACACTAGTCGTCAAACAAAAAGGCCCTGGACAGGCCCATTGGCCTCCTCTCATTTGTACATTTATGTTCTAAACATGACATAACATCTAAATATTTGGTGCAGGCTAGTGTAAATAAAGATATATAGCTACTTAATTTAAAAAAAAACAAGCACACTAAACTTTTAACCTGTAAAACTGTAATAGAAGTCTATACAGTAATACAATATCACTGCTATTTGATAACAACCATTAAGTCTTTCAAACACCCTCTGGATGGCACCAGAGGACTAGATTTCCCAGAACTCTGTGCTGTGCTGTGATGGGCTACACTATGAAACTGCAGTAATATTATTATTATTATTATTATTATTATTATTAGGTTTGCTTATCTGCAAGCATGCCTTCTAAAAACAGTGCAGTAATCCCATGCAGTTACCCAAAATCTAGAGTAATATAATCATTACAAATCCCATTTATAATAATTGATAATAGGACCAGTACAACGTTTGATTGGACCATTCCAGTTTATACTTTTATGTTTTATTAATGTATTGGCCTTCCATAATATTACATAATAAATATATTCTTTTACCACAACTTTCAACTACAGTGCTCCCCCGTTATAACGCGGGTCTCAGGGGACACAAT
Organism: Polyodon spathula; assembly: GCF_017654505.1. Taxonomy (NCBI): domain Eukaryota; kingdom Metazoa; phylum Chordata; class Actinopteri; order Acipenseriformes; family Polyodontidae; genus Polyodon; species Polyodon spathula. The sequence continues at coordinate 105,091,007 of NC_054535.1, forward strand.
ATAAGCGTTATAACTGAAGAGCATTATAAACGGGGGAGGGGTGGGGGCCGTCATGGAACACAACACACATCTGACTAAAATACTAAATAACTCCCTCTCTATAATGCACATATAGCAAAGCAAAAATGTCACTTTCTGTGAATTAACTGTGCATAAAGCACCATGTAATCAACGCTATATTTTACACAAAACAAAAAAGGTAACATTCCCACTCGTGGATCATTTTAATTAGCAGTTTTTAAACTATAACTAGCCTGGCAGTCGGGAGTTCAGTTTGACAGACAAGCAAACCAAGTGCAAGAAGGAGAGTGGGTTGGGAGAGAGGAAGAGGGAATGGGATCGCCCCAAGTTTGGCTGCCGGAGCAGGGCTGAAATGAAGCTGAAGCGACTTGTCTCCCGGAGAAAGCAGCAGCTCATCTCGCAGCAAAAAAGTAAATACATCAGTAAAGATAACCATGTCATAGGTCTAATGTATATTTAGTTATAAAATGCACGTTGAATAAGAAGTCTCTTTATTATTATTATTTATTTCTTAGCCGTGCCAGCACAACTTTTCTTCAGATACTGTATCAAAGGGAGAGACAGAAACGGAAGTTACACTTTGAAGTTGTTTACAGTTTGATCAACACTGGTACTGTATTTACTGTAGAAATATTGTATGAATCACTAGTATAGGGAATTGGGGGACATGCTGTAGAAGCGTTATATCCGAGAGCCTTATAGCGAGGGAACACTGCATACATTTATTTTCTATTTATCTTTTAATAAACATGTCAAACTAAATGTTAGGTTGAAACTGATGGTCCAGTAAGCTGCTTAATGATCCAGTATATGAATCTATTACACATCACAGACAGTCACTGCAGAGGGTTCATTACACAGAGACTTAACATAATTTTCAAGAGATTAGCTCCAGGGACCCTGCTTTAGGTTTGATACCCTTTTCGGGAAGCCTGGGGCAAAATGTACTTACTGTTCAGCTATAGTTTAATGACAAATACATGCTTTGGAGCAAATGTGCTGTAATCAGGCCATTGATCCACAGCATGGTGAATGTGATGCACCAGCACCCACATGACGGGAAACATGTTCCTACAGCAGAACTTCAGGACTATACTGATCTAATAGCCAGTTTAATTCCAGGTCCATAACTAGGACCAGAAAGGGATTACTTCAGTACAGCTGCCTGGATAAGTATTCAATGTTTTCCATTTACAATCTTCAGTACACAATGACTGCCATCTTACTCCAAAAGCAAAGCCTGAAAAGTTGTATCTAGATACTAATGTAGGACCATGAAGCACATGAAGGGATATGGGGCCTCATGCTGATTAACTCCTAGAATTCCTGAGAAATGGGGGTCTCAATCTTGTTATTGCAGTAAAGAGATATGTTTGTAAGTTTTGGAACGTCAAGGTTACAAGGAAAAAGGTTTTCCTTGTTCTGGGAAATTGTGTCAGAGTGAAAGAGAGAGGAGGAGACAGAAACACCACCCTAACAACCAGCTCTAGAAAATCCAACTCAAATAGACCTCAAATCCAGAGGTCCAGATAATTAAAGTAAACCTTTACCTGTATTACCTTACACTGGTGCTCACTAATCTCAAGACATTGGCTGATCAGCCTACAATTACCTATGCAAGGCAACTAGAAGAGAAGAGTTGCTCCTGAACTCACAGTGAAAGCACCTAGCTCTTACCATGTCTTATCCTCAACACACAGTGAAAGCACCTAGCTCTTGCCCTGTCTTACCCTGAACTCACAGTGAAAGCACCTAGCTCTTACCCTGTCTTATCCTGAACTCACAGTGAAAGCACCTAGCTCTTACTCCTGTCTTATCCTGTCTTAACTCACAGTGAAAGCACCTAGCTCTTACCCTGTCTTATCCTGAACTCACAGTGAAAGCACCTAGCTCTTACCCTGTCTTATCCTCAACTCACAGTGAAAGCACCTAGCTCTTACCCTGTCTTATCCTCAACTCACAGTGAAAGCACCTAGCTCTTACACTCTATCTAAACCTAAATGTTAACCTATATGTGGGGTTCAGGGGGCGGAGCTAGGTACCAACAACCTATCATCTCCTGTCATCAATTAAATCTACCTTATTTAAACATTAGTCACCTCTACCTAGCTGTCTTGTGTTTTTTCGTTTTGGCATAAACCTAAGCGATTTCAAGACCCATCAACTTTCTTATACCTCAATAATGGAATACATACAGCAGTCGTCATCGGATTCAGAGGATTCCCAGGATTTTCTGTCATTACCAGATCATTCTCCTCCTGTTTCAATCCAGGGTCCATCCAGTCTCCGTTTTTTTTGCCCTTCTGGTATTTCAGTTAAATCTGATCAGGCTCCCGATCAGGCTCTCGTCCAGGTTCCAGTTCAAATGTTGCCTACCGTTCCTGCCACTCAAACATCCAAGCGACTTCGACCTTAGGACGGCCCTCTGGATCGATTGTTTTTGAAGGACTGGCCCATGAATAAACTGATAAAAACCCTCCTTAAAAACGTAATGCGATTCCAGCTGGGAGCGATAGAGAGTCTCTTTTTTATTCTCTATGGCAATTCAGTCTCAGCAGAACCAGTCTTTCCTCCGAAAAAAAAAAACATAATCAGCTTCGCCCAGCCATTCAGCGTCCTAAAACAGACAGGAGGCAGTCTATTCCGGATCAAATCACCCCCACAACTAGCACCGCTAACCAGCAACCAGCTATTGAAATCCAACATTCACAAATACTTAACGAGAGAATATAATTTATGCAGCCTTTTGCTGATACGCTATCTTCTGTCAGTTCTCAACTGTTGGATCTAGATAAAAGGGTGTCTAATATGGAACAGAGAAAACAATCTACAACGCTGTCATTAATTCCAGCATCAAATACTGCAGCGCCGCCTACAGCTTCTTCTGGTCCAGCCCTAATTTCAGCACCTGGTTTCGCCGCTAATTCATACAGATCTTCAGTACCTAATCCTATACAGGCAAATACGGGAAAGGCAAATACGGGCGCATAAATCTACAACAATTTCAATACTGGCTTCTGTTCGAATAGGCAATGCAATTTCAATACTGGCTTCTGTTCGAATAGGCAATGCAATTTCAGTACTGGCTTCTGTTCGAATAGGCAATGCAATTTCAATACTGGCTTCTGTTCGAATAGGCAATGCAATTTCAATACTGGCTTCTGTTCGAATAGGCAATGCAATTTCAATACTGGCTTCTGTTCGAATAGGCAATGCAATTTCAATACTGGCTTCTGTTCGAATAGGCAATGCAATTTCAATACTGGCTTCTGTTCGAATAGGCAATGCAATTTCAATACTGGCTTCTGTTCGAATAGGCAATGCAATTTCAATACTGGCTTCTGTTCGAATAGGCAATGCAATTTCAATACTGGCTTCTGTTCGAATAGGCAATGCAATTTCAATACTGGCTTCTGTTCGAATAGGCAATGCAATTTCAGTACTGGCTTCTGTTCGAATAGGCAATGCAATTTCAATACTGGCTTCTGTTCGAATAGGCAATGCAATTTCAATGCTGGCTTCTGTTCGAATAGGCAATGCAATTTCAATGCTGGCTTCTGTTCGAATAGGCAATGCAATTTCAATGCTGGCTTCTGTTCGAATAGGCAATGCAATTTCAATACTGGCTTCTGTTCGAATAGGCAATGCAATTTCAATGCTGGCTTCTGTTCGAATAGGCAATGCAATTTCAATGCTGGCTTCTGTTCGAATAGGCAATGCAATTTCAATGCTGGCTTCTGTTCGAATAGGCAATGCAATTTCAATACTGGCTTCTGTTCGAATAGGCAATGCAATTTCAATACTGGCTTCTGTTCGAATAGGCAATGCAATTTCAATACTGGCTTCTGTTCGAATAGGCAATGCAATTTTATCCACATGTGCAGCAACTGCGGAGACGCTCACTCTAGTACAATCTGCCAATTAAAACGCAAGTGACTTTCCCCGATGCTCACAGTCTTTACTCCTATAAACATCCCGGCATTATCAAGTAAATTACAGAATCATCCCGACAGTAATTTAATTAATTACCTGATCGACGGATTAAAAAATGTTTTTTCAACCGGTCTGACTCAAATTCCTTCTTCCTCGTTCAAAAGCAAAAATCTTTATTCAGTGACTCAAGAACCACAATTAGTGCAATCTCTCATCGAAAAATAAATTATAAAAGGATTTATAGTCTGTCCATTTTAGCTCCTCCTTTTCCAGTATATAGAATTAATCCTATCGGCATTGCCACGAGGAAAATGTCAGGAAAAAAGCGTCTCATTATTGATTTATCAGCACCACGGGGGTCAAGCACCAGCAGCATTAACTCATTAATTCCCCAAGATCAATTTTCCCTGCATTACATCACTATTGCAGACGCAATACATTCAATTAAAGTAGCAGGTTGTGGTTCCTGGTTAGCAAAAGCAGATATATCAGACGCATTTAAAGTAATGTAATCTCTGTCACCTGTTTGGTATAGGCTGGGATGGGAAGTTTTATTTTGCCACCCAATTGACTTTCGGCTGCCTCAGCAGCCCGAAGATATTTGATACCCTGTCGGAAGCACTATGCTGGATTCTTCTTAATGTCTATCATGTCCAATTCTTGCTCCACTTGCTAGACGATTTTTTAGTAATTTCTCCTCCTTCAGATGCACCAGCAGAAGCGATTTCGAATCTTAAAAGTTTATTTTCTGAAGTTGGTGTTCCGCTTTCAGAAGAGAAATCAATCGGTCCCCTTCATTCTTTGGAATTCCTTGGAATCATTCTAGATACAGAAAAGTTTGAAGCTAGCCTGCCTGAGTCTAAACTTAACCATATTCGTTTGCTCATTGAGGATTTTCAGATCAGTAAAACAATTAAAAAACAGGCACTGCTTTCATTGCTGGGTTACTTTAACTTTGCAATACGTATCATTCCACAGGGGAGGACGTTTATATCTCGACTGCTAGCGCTGGCATCAACAGAAAAAAAAAATCTGGACTCCTATATAATTATCTCCTCAGACGCTAGGAAAGACATTAAAATGTGGTCTGCACTTATTCAGCACTGAAACGGTCTCTCTATGTTTTATGGTGATTTAATTTCAGCTCCACACGATATGGCTTTATTTACTGATGCCTCATCTCTGGGATTCAGAGGTCTGTTTAATAATCAATGGTTTTGCAGTACATGGCCTGAGGAAATCGAAAACATATCTCCTCATCTAAAATCCACAGCTCTGCTAGAGATATACCCAATAGTAGCAGCTGCCCAGCTATGGGGTCATCTCTGGTCTAAGAAATCAATACTATTTTACTGTGATAATTCAACTACAGTGCATATTATAAATAAAGGATGTTCCTCTTCCCCTCTTATCATGCAATTGCTGCGGCGGCTAGTATGGATTTCAGTCTCTAATAATTTCCTAATACAAGCTCGCCACCTACCGGGCATTTTTAATAATGCAACTGACGCTCTATCTCGTTTACAGATTTCCAAATTCCACAGTTTGCTGCCCACAGCTTTGCAATATCCAGCAGCAACGCCGCAGTTCAATCAGCTGATTTTCAACTAAATCCAACTATTATAAACTTCTTAATTCAGCTCAAGATTACATGGCATCAGCACTTGCCCCATCAACCAGATCCTCGTACTCTACAGGTTGGGCATGTTATGTAACTTTTTGTTTACAAAGCAGGACTAATCCTACTCCATTCAACCAGGACTGGATCATTGCGTTCATAGTGCATGCAAAAGACTCTACATCTGGCACCAGCTACAATCAGACTATATTTGTCAGGAATTTAGCATCAATTTCGTTTGATGTCCATCAATTCTCCAACTCTATTATCAATTCCAGCGGTTCGTCTCCTTTTACGAGGAATTTCTAAGTGCTCTCCGGCTCCTTCTTCTGCTCGCCTGCCTATTTCTATAGACTTTCTCAGTAACTTGATTTCAATTCTGCGCCATGGCTGTTTTTCTCCATTTGATGATTTAACTATGGAAGTCATATGTCTATCTGCATTTTTCGGGTTTTTGAGATGTTCTGAATATACAGTTCCTTCTATTGCCAGCTTTCCTACCCTCGGTATCCGCTGCAGTGACCTCAAGCTCATCCCAGATTCTCATTTCATCTTATTTCTTCGCATTTCAAAAACAGATCAACTGCGGCAAGGACAATGTATTCAGCTTTCTAAGATCAACTCTCCTCTGTGTCCCTTCACTTCCATGTTGAAGTACATTGCAGAACGCAAGGCCATTTCATCCTCCGACCCTTTGTTTATCAATTCAAGCCGGTCCATTGTATCAAGGCATTGGTTTTCAACACACCTTTCCACCGTGGTGTCCAGAGCAGGTCTTCCTTCGCAATTCTACACTCCTCATTCATTTAGAATAGGGGCAGCTACTTCAGCTGCAAAAGCCAACATTAACCAGCATTTAATTAAAAATATGGGGCACTGGACTTCATCAGCAGTTGAAACTTATATTCGTTCTTCATCATCTGAAATATCCTCCACACATCAGTCCATTGCTAGTATGTCCGGAGTGGGGACGACCTTTCTGCCTGAGCCACCAAAGATTTCCCCCTAAGAAATAAAATTAAAAGAAAGGTTTTTTTTTTTTCTTTCCACTGTGCAGAGGGTCTTCACATAGTCATTAGGGTACAGTATACTAACCCCTTTGTCACGTTAAGTGTTTGTTTTCTTTCGTCTAAATGTTTTCTCTTTTCTTCTTTCTTATGCATTGGCGGTTCTCTCTTTTTTCTTCTTCACATTGCGTCAGCGGGGAGCCGGGGGTCCATCTTTTGGGGGGTTAGTGATTCCACTTTCTCCAACCCTTTGTTAAGCTCCGCTTCATTTACCTCATAGAGGAGGGTTCTCCATGAGTCAGAGGGGACCCCCGGCCAAACCCTTCCATCTGCATGTATGTTTCTTTTGGGATTCTTCTTTCAGGTCTGATGCCTCTATGTGAGGGTCCCCAAGCGGTGGCATCCCCCATGTTTGTTGGGTCTCCTCAAAGACGGTGGCCCCTCTCCTGTTTGTCGGGTCTCCTCAGCGACGGAACCCCCCTTCTATTATGTTGGGCTTTGAAGAGGCGGAACACCATGCATTATATGTTTTAACAAATACTAACTTTATATTTTCTTTCCGGTTCACGAGCCTCTTCGTATGTCAGTTAACCTCAGAGACGGTGCCCCTCTTGGTATGTCGGGTCACCTCAAAGACAGTGGCCCCCCTCCTGTTCGTCGGGTCTCCTCAGCGACAGAACCCCCTTACCGTATATGTTGGGTCAGGATGAGCCGGAACCTCTTTTGTGTTAACAACGCTAATGCATGATTTTCTTTCCGGTTCGCGAGCCTCTTCGTATGTCGGGTCACCTCAAAGACAGTGGCCCCCCTCCTGTTTGTCGGGTCTATCGATCAAGTAAATGTTGGGCCTTGAAGAGGCAGAACCCCTCTCTCCATGTGTATATGTTTACTAACTCTGTCAATAAACACTATCAGGGGCCATAGCTCAGCCCCGTGAATACGTAATTGTGTCCACTGGTCCGTGTGCTGTGTTGTATTGGATAGGGTTTGGTAAATTTCTTAAGGATTTAAAAAAAAACTTCAATAAAAACTAAACAGACCCACCTATCTTCCTTTAAGAGTATACAAATCTTCTCTACAATACAACAAATTGTGTTATGTATGACAATCTGCTATTATTAACTGTGAAATTAGGCAAAAATACAAATTGCTAATGATAATACAGTCAGCACTCACATATCTGACAGTATAAAATTTGGACTTCAGTGACAGTTAAAAGAGTGTGACGCACATCTGATTATTTCATTTTGGCCTGTTCCAACCCTTGTCCCTTTTTCAGGAAACACAAAAAGGATACCATGTCAAAAATATATAGCTGAAAGGACTGTTTTAAAATAAGTAGGCTTCCATACAGATGTACTGTTGCTGGAACTAGGGGTGCGGTAGCACCCCCTGGATTGAATTGCTGTGCACCTGCTTCCACCATATACAGGTTCGTTTTGTTCAATGGCTTTCAGAACCCCCAGTATGAAAATTGTTCCAGCAGCACTGTGTACTGTAGTTGGTTTTGTTGGTACACTACTATATGTTCAACAGTAGTAGTATTCTAATTCAAAATGATATGATTCTGAAAATATCACTTGCCAAAGAGATGACACGTGGACTGTAATACTGTACATACCTTTAAATCCGATACATATTGTATCAGTATGTACAATTCCCCATTAATGACTTAACAGCAAAATTAAATCAAAATGTTACCTATGCACAGAACTGTGTACAACGTAAATGGCAATGCAATTTAGAAAAACATTTAAAAAAAAAAATAAGTTTCCAGGATTACCAGTATCCAACGCAGTTTTCAAAATTGCAGAATATAGTGCGCGATAAAGCCTTATGTCACAGTTCACTTGCAAATGAATATGCACAAAAGCAACTGAAGATCACAGATTTACATCACAGTATCTAAAACTGTTTAATGACTAACTCTTTTACATTTCTGTAGCTTGTCTTGTTCACTTTGTTTTTGCTGCATTTTCATCACATGAAATTGGAGGAAGTGCTGTGTAACTACACAATAAAGACAGACTGATTTAGCATGCAAGAAAAAAACACAGGCTGTGACAGATAATCAAATAAATAATAACATTGAAGAGATGAGCTTTGTATCAGATAACTAGTAACATAGTCTGAAATCATGTGTGACGGGTACTAAGTAAAATTATATTATATATATATATATATATATATATATATATATTATATATATATATATATATATATATATATATATATTATATATATATATATATATATCTATATATATAGATATATATATATATCTATATATATATAGATATATATATATATATATATATATTATATTTATATTCTTAGTTAAAAAAAAAAAATGTTCCTGGTATTCTGTGGTGACTGACATGTATCTGAGTGTCGTATATCCGAGTGTTGACTGTATGCATGATTTTTTTTAAATGATGGCCACCAGGGGTCACAATTGCTCAAGGTAAGTGTTGGTAAGTGCAGTTAATTTGCTTGGCCACTGTGTGTCACGTTTTGATCCTTACAAGTGCCTTATAAGGCAGTTACAATCCACACTGTAATACAGCACATAAATGCCACTGCCACTTAACAGTAACTCATTTGTAACACATTTACACAATACAACAGGGATTAGTAAAACGCCTTACACGAAGCACCTCAAAGCATGCTGAGTACAATAAAAAAATAACTAAAATGCCATTAACCATTTGTTGTACAGTTTTTTGACCAGGTAATATTTCTTGTTGACTGCACTGCAATGTATTTGCTCATTTATTTGTGTATTTGCTTTATTTATTTAGCCAGGAGATTTACTCATTGAGACTGAGGCCTCATTTATAAAGGGTTCCTGGAAAACAATAAAAAAAGACAATTACAATGTATAAAAAAGAATTACAATGTACATGTACAAACAACACAATAAAAATATGTGTGGTTTATGCATCATCATCAGCACACAGAGATCAAAGAACAGAAGAAATAATGCGTGTATGTGTTTGTTAATGTGGACTGAAGGAGAAGCATTGGCAGGAAGTCCTAAACAATTCCTCAATCCCGTCTTTAAAACCAGAGGAAAGATAATTCCATCTTCATACTATGCACTGACTGCATTGTTTTTTGGATAAATACACGTGGTTGGTTCATTACTGCCGAGTTGTCTCGAAAGCTTTCTAAGTATCTGCTTCAGCATACTGTATGACCACTTTTCTATTAAAATTAGCAGTGCTATGGCCTGCAACCCAGTACAAGTGTCTCTCTGATCTGTGCTGCAGCAACCCCCCCCCCCCCCCCACCCCCCCGTTATGCTGTAAATAAAAAATAAGAGCCGTACCTCCACTGTACCTTCCTCGTCAGGGCCATGCGTTACCAGTGGAGGACAAGAAAACCTGGACTGAGAATACTTGCAGCAACTGTGCCAACATGTCTTTTGTAACTTTAATCAATGTCTTAAATCACACCATTTCATTATTCATAAAATCATTACTGTACAATCCTAAACACAAGCATATACATACACTTACACTGGAGCTTGCTGGCTCTTATATGAAATCAGCTGCTATAAGACTTGGGTGGTAAACATGAAAAGCAAAATTCCCATGCCCCATAACCCATCAAACTCTCTTTTGCAAACAAGTGCAGTAACATGCCATTGCCAAATTGTTTAATAGTTTTGAGAACGTTGACAACTATCCACCACAGCACTGCTGACATGACCAAATGCTTGGCTTTTGATAGGTGACAGACTGGGCATTTAACCCAGTGGACCAAACTTGCATAATTTCAAAGTCATGGGGTGGCACCTCCTTTTCTTCATATACCCCACTGGCAAAACCCCTCCTGGTACATTGTGTGGTTGCTAACTGGACAAAGCACCATGTGTTGACCTCACCTCCTTCTTTAAAGCAAGAAGGTCTCTAATGGAACCGAATTATATGAGTCTGGAACGAATTGTGAGGGTCTGGAAACAACTCCCCAGTAATGTTGTTGAAGCCAACACCCTGGGATCATTCAAGAAGCTGTTTGATGAGATTCTGGGATCAATAAGCTGCTAACAACCAAACGAGCAAGATGGGCCGAATGGCCTCCTTTCGTTTGTAACCTTTCTTGTGTTCTTTTATGTGTGTGTGTATATGTGTGTGTGCACTTGTACAAGTGAAATCCGCAGTGGCAACGACTTAATGGGAGTGGTAGAGAAAACACCAAAACACAGATGTTTAACAAAAAATAAAATCTTTACCTATAAATGATACATAATTAAAACAATAACATCTCCAGTAGCAGTGCTGTGGAGAGTGGGGGTTAGGGTGCTCACTGTGTGATTCAGCTGATGGATAGGAAGAGCAGACAGATACACTCGCTCTTTTGTGTTTTTCTTAAGTTGACATGCACAGTATATACAGCACTCAAGGAACTGGTCTGCCCACCTGCACAGCTGAACTCAGGTTCTTAAATTATTTGTCTATTGAGAAGTGCAATGTAGTCAACCGTACACAAATATGTATCATAGTTACAATTGGTTTTGAATACAGTTAGCTTTAGCAATGCCCTTGTATTCGTCACTGTAATGAAAAGGTGCTGCATCAATAGTCTCTTGATGGCTGTGCTCTTCAGAAGCTCACTGCTGCATGCTGCTGGAAAAGACACTTGCTTTCCACTCTGAATCCTCCATTGCCTGATCGACACCGACCTAGAATTACATTAAAATGTTGAGGGAAGCTCTGTTAAGGGTTTTAGACACTTCCCATTTAAACTCTTGCATTTTCATTTGGAGTGAAATAAAAAGCATTATTAGAGATGGTCTTTTTTGTTAAAGGTGTGCATCAGTCAGTGGCAGAGATGCGCTCTTAATGATGAGCATGTGGACTTGTTGTTTCTGTCTGCAAGTCACAGGCAGAGTTTCGTGCAAATGTTTCACACAATGCATTCTCAGCCCTCTGTCAGGCGTTCAGGGTTGAGTTTATCTTCCTGCAATGATTTTCCTAGGTGTTACCCAAATGAGACGCGAGATCCAGAATGCTGTTTGTTACAGATCCTTTTTTTATTATTATTTCTGGTCAAAGTAAAGACTAATGAGTTAAGATGCTGCCCCAATTCAGTCTTGAATGAGAGTCAGCATTCTTATTCTAGTTTCCATGGAAGATTTGACATTTAAATTCAGTTGTCTTTTTTTGTTCTTTTGATTAATATTTATTCAACTATTTAGACACTAAACAAATTAATAGTGTACCTTCATTCTGAATTCAAGAATGCAGGTAATGAGTTACTTGTTCCTTAATCAGGAGCTGGTTTGTGTTTCGAAGCTGCCATGGCGTAGCTGATTGGCAGAGCTAATCCTACAACAGGGCCCACCATGCTTAGCCAGGCTGTAACGACGTTCAAGTGCCTACAGCGAAAAAAAGAAGGGAGAAAGATGTAGGTTTAATGAAGTACAACAATACCCCATTTACACTTCCTCAATAATGCACAGTCAACACGCGTTGAAACCAAAAGATCACGATCACACGTCCTAGTGTGAACAGGGTATTAGTTTAAAGTTTTCATAGCAAACATTTGCTGTATAAAAATTTTAAATGAGACATTTTTAGCAAACATGTTGAAATGTTTAGAACATGATATCTAGTACAAAGACAGATTAAAGAAATCTCTGTTTGCAAGCCTTGATTGGCTGCACAGAACTGCAGCGTGACTAAAGCGCCACCAACGTTCCTGCATTCATCGTGAGATTCCTACCTTGTTAGTTCATGCATTGCTACAAAACACACGTTCACAAACACTTTTAGCAGGTGTGTGTCTCTCAAAGAAGGAACAGTGCAGACCTACTAGGTGACCATTACTGGGATTATTCGGTTTGCTCGATATGCTTTTTAAACCATTTGTTAGACTTTGTGGCCATTCTGGACCATCAGTGGTTAACCCCCTCACCCCCAATAACCTCAGATGAAGTCATCTTAATTTGCTTCATGTTCATTTTTAAAGTATTCATATGAATGCAATTTTGGTCAAAGTCATGCAAGGCTGTTTTGAAACCACATCACAGAGGTAGAAAGCCAGAAAAACGTTTTGCCAAAACACTCCACTGAGACAGTCCCAATTGAAGGGTACATAAGGACATTTTTCTTTTACTGTGTTACATGTTCCCATGTGTTGCTACAACTGTTTATTTAAGGTGTGTACTGTTTTATTTATTTATTTATTTTACCTTTTGACCACTTAAAACTGTTAAATTGCGTTCCCTGCCTCAAGATGGCTTCCCATGTACCCGCAGGGACCTTTCAGAACTACATTTCCCATCATCCTCCTGCTCACATATGTGACTGAGATGGAATTACCAGTGAGCAGTGCAGGAATTATCCTGCACTCTGTCTAAACTCTTCTTTTCGCTTCACTGTTACTTGTTTAAGTGTCTCCATTTCTTTCTGAGCCTCCTGATTTTTTTTCAGCTACTGTTCACCATTCTACTCAGTACTTCTGGACTGATTCAATTTCAACATACTCAATTTTTTTCACTGGACTCTTTGCTGGACTTCTTTATCTGTTGGTGAGATCATTCCTTTTTTGTTGGGATTTTTCTAGTTTCATTTGATACTTTGTTTCCTGTATTTTTAGTTTTTTTTGTTCTTTTGTTACTTTGTTAGGTTTTCAATGACCCTGCTCTGCTGGACTTGTTTAGGGGTAACTTTTCATCATCCCTTGCCTTGATAAAATTTACCTTTTATCTTTCTCGGTCTGTTTTTGCGTTTGTGTCGTGTTTCTGTGTGTGGGGGTTTATTTTGAGGCCCACCAGAAACTCCACCTATTTCTCCTTTGTGTTACTTTTTGGCCTTGCGTTTTCCATTTACCAACTTACCTGTACCATCTTTATACTTACCTTTACCATCTTTTACACTTCTCTGTTTTGTCCACCTTTCCTACTTATCTGCACCAGTATTATTCTTACCCGTTCCCTGCAATTATTTGTTTTCCTTTCTAATCATTGTTATTGTTTCCAATCTTTCTTATTTTTGTTGTTTCTTTGTTTTTGTTCATATGTCATTTGTTGGCATTTATTGTTCAAAACAATAAACCGGTTGTTCTTGAAACGGCCTCCTGTGGCGTCCCTGTTTTTGCTGTCTGTCACTGTTGCTGACTTGTTTAGTTATAGGAATAGGGCCAGTAGTATCTCCTTAGGGAGGACAGTGCAACTGCTTCACAGTTGTGCAGAATGACTGTTACAAACTACCAGACAGCAATGTTCTCGAATCAGGGTTCTCTACTATACATGGGGGGGGGGGGAGTAGGACAACAAGTCAACTACATCTCTCTCATCAAACAGGAGGAAACAGTCAGGACAGACTTCAACGTCATAGCTTTACAGTGCTCTCTAGTGGTTAAAGAAAGTACAGTAGTTTAGGAACTTTTTTTACAGCGTACATTACTTCTCCATAAAAACACAATTAAATAGTGAAACATTTATAACGAGCTGTTGGATAACACATACAGTACAAGGGTTCTGATAAAACATCCCCTGAAACAAAACAAGGAATCCACTATTTATTGAGTGAGATTTGAAAATAAAGCCACTTTAAAATGAGTGGGATTTGAAAAAATTAGGAGTGAGATTTGGGAATATTCCATGAAATTGCAAGGTCGTTTCCTTTTTTAGGAAGGAGACTGCTAAAACGGATGCCAAAAGAGTTCCTGAAATGAGTGAGACTTGACATGTCTGGCACTGCTACTGCATCAACAATACAACCCCTCTTTGAGTCAGGCAATGGCCGCTCCAAACAGTCAATATGAAAAGCATGTTGGCCAGGGCTCGAAGAGCAAATTCAGAGCTGTTCGTAAAGCAGAGAGAACATAGAAATGTTACCGGAAGCTTCTATTATTTGTACTTCGTGAGCGACATCTCAAAACAACTTTCCATAAGCCGCTGAAAATTCTATCTTGTCAACACACGATTAATCTCAAATTATATTGTAATATTTCCTTTGCACTAGAGGAATTTCCAACTATGTAACAAATACAGAAATGGACAAATATTTAACCCATTCATTAGAACAGCTTTAGTTAACTGTAACTAAACATGTAGAGTTATTTGTAGCTCTTGCAAATTTTCTGCAAATCTGAATATTAATTACAATTAGGGGTGAGTTAGAGTACTCAAAATAAAATAATTATTCAAGTACTTAGATCATTACAAACACACACACACACACACACACACACACACACACACACACACACACACTTTAATACATTACATGAATTTAATAAATCTGTAAAGCAACTGCCAGGATGCACTGGCTAAAAACAGGAAACAGCTCCAGGGGCCTGTTGAAAGGGTTCAGTAACCTGCCACCACAATGGCTTGGCTTTACTTTGTTTATGGCTTTGCCCTATGTGTGTATTTGGAGTAGTTTTAGGAATTGCAGCCTGTAATTAATACCAGCATATTAAACCCACCAATTTTACTCTGCCTGTGACTGGACTGAAATCACCCCCTATTACCAAAAACATCCGTAAGCTTTACTTTATGCAGTCATTTATTTGACTGATTTTGCCAGAGATAAGTTTTGTATATTATCAAAAAGCATAATAAACTGCGTTTCACAGCATACACCAGTGGTAAGAGTGACCTACTGATGGATGGAATATCAGACTCCCAGATTCTGATATTCTCAACAATTTGCACTAAAGAATGTGCTTGCCATGTTTCGTCTCACTTGGATGCCCAGTTCTCTGTGATTGAAGCATGTACCGACATATGCAAATAAGAAAGCCTCTCCTATTAATAAAAGACGAGAAAAGACGCGCCACTCGGAACTACAGAACAAAGAGAGTTGCATTCTGGGTGTAAGACTTACAACCACAGATACGTCCAGGATAAAAAGGGTTAAAAAACCAACACTAACTAAAGTATAATTTTACCGATATGGATTCTGCACACTACACATACTGAGGATCAAACCTAAGCAAGAGACATTACCAACCCCTTTCTAAACTGCACTGCAGAAGGTATCTGAATCTGAATGAAAACATCACATCCCAGCTTTGCTAAAGGTAAATGCATTGGGTGGAGATGGATTTATGGCATGTGCAACATTATGAAAGAACTGGGGGCGATTTAACAGCTTAAATTGAAGTGTTGCTTGAGTTTATGACGGTATGATGCATAAATAGCTCATTGGCGATCGCCAAGCAAGCGTGTTTAAGAACTGTAAAGCATCAGTTTTTCACCAACACTGTGCTCAGAACTGACACTGTGAGTCAGCAGACCTGCGTCACTCTTATGTGCTCTGTTGACAGCTTTCAGTGAAATAATAGATTCCCTGAGTCATTGGGATCCTTTAAGAGCAGACGAAGAGTACTGATGGGCCAAATGGCCTCCTCTTGTAACTGTTCTTTTGTTGTGATTAAAAAATGATAACCAGACCTCTTCTTCTGTGTTATTACTAGGGGTGAGATTATTTTGGTTGTCAAAATAAAATCATATATAATTACTTTGCAATGTATTCAGTTAATTATAAAGCAACTGGCAGAATGTGCTGGCTGCAAGCAGGAAACACTCGGGTTCTCCTCTGCTTGTCACTGGACCAGGACTGAAGAGTAAAGCTTTGTAGTGCTCAAGAATACGTGCATGTTTGAAATGCACACCCATAGGTGTAATAGAAAATCCCTAAGAACATGCCTGAATGCAAGGGGGTCCTCTATACTCATGTGGGTTGTAATAGCTGACTGGTTTCAAAACTTGTCTTGCCCCATCAATGTGTTCAGCAAAGGACCACTTTAAATGGACTTCTCAACAGATAAGCTTATTGAAGGTAATTAGAATAATGATGTTTACTGTTCTAATCATTTTATTTTCATTGGATTTACTGCAAACATAAAAATGATTGGATGCCGATGGAACATGGATCATAAGCTTACACGGCAGTGTACACCTGCAAAGTCTATTAAAAAAAGAGTACAAGGTGTTGCCTTGGGGACTAGGGATAGCTCAACAGTTCCTCCTTAAAGGTTTACCATAGAAAAAGCACAGCAAAGTGTAACAAAGCATAGATAAGTATTGTAAAGCTCAGAGAGATATGGTAAAGCATAGCATTACACATAGCAAACCAGGGGAAACTGTGGTAAATGTCAAAGTACTGACATGGGGAAAAGTAACTTTTAGGAGTATTTATTATTTCATAGATCACTCATTTTCATATACAAGACTTGCACATTATGGTGTACATTTTTCCAATAATTATTATTTATTTGTAGTTATTGTACATTTTTCAGGCTACAAATGAACTAAATATACCGATTGAAAGGTTAAGAGATGAAAGGGACATCAAGACAGTCATTGGGAAAAGCCCAGTTTGTTTCTGAAGAGCAGAGCTGCTTCTGAGAATTTGACAAGAACCTGAACTCCCAGGAGGCTCACACTTCACCATTGTTAGCATATTTTATATAGGACATGTGAAGCTTACAAAATGATAGTTATGCACTATAAATGTAAAGGCATACACCACACAGTACTGGAGTTTACAAGTACTGCAAGAAACTTATGAAATTCAACGCCAAATGTTTGGACTAAGACATTCTTGTCTTAAAGACACTGAAAGACTTTTAGTCAAAATGTTTGCTATTGCATGCATGGTTTCTTTTAGTAGTTTTATATGACTGGATGTAGTGATTTTGTGTTAGCTCTAGTGTACCTCATCAATTAGTAGAACACACTGTAGAAGAGGATTCTAACACCATCCATGTGTTCCACATTCACACCAATACAAGACAATACAGCTGCTCGTGGAACTCGTTCCAGGAATAGATGTACACAGTGAAATGGTTCTAACACATTTATCCTGGAACCTTTGTATGCCACTATACTGACTGTACTCCTGTTTCTGACTAGTCACCTCCATTTGAATGTCATGATTAAGTTAACAAAATGAGAATGCTCGATTTCAAAACACTGTACAAATAAAATACAATCCTTACTTTGTGCAACATGCTGCACTTGCTTGAATTTGAGATCTGACACTTCCTTCCTTTCTTTCTTTCTCTCTCTCACTCTTTCTCTCATTGATATGCACCGGGGATCTCCTCACAATGGGTTCTTACTTGATATGGTAATTCTTTGCAGAAATACATATCTGCGGCAATCACATGTCAATAGCAGATTGATCTTCCAGGCTGATGTGTAACTGCAGTTACATCAGTTAACAAATCACTCTGTCGAAGCGTTCTAATATTATTTACTCGGACAGGAGCCAGGCAGTCCTAGATATGAATCACTGCTCAGCATGTGATTTGTTTGGTTTCCTTGTGTCTCATCTCTCCCAGCTGTAAAAGCAGAAACTTGCATTTCAGCCCCATGGCACTAAGTCACAGCATACAAATGAGAATGGCTTAAACAGCTTTGCAATGAGAGAGGTGTTTTCATCATTAGAAGGGAAGCATAAGGGTTCTAAACACAAAGCTTTAACCCACAGATTATTTAAAAGAATGTTTTACACAGTCTAATTAAAAAAAAATTAAAAAATAGCAATATTCAAGAAAACGTGAATCATCATGGGAACAGCTTTGTTCCCTAGAATTGTTTCCAGAGCTGAAATGGGATGCCCCCTTCCCAAATGCACTCAGACACACCAGACCATTTGATATTAACCAGGACTTAAAGTATGATTGGCATCGTCACTGCTTGACTGGCCCTTGGAACACAGGCATCCCAATCTATTTAGCTGCTACCTGGTGACTGGCAATATAACAGGTCATGAGTTATATGTGGACAACATAAACCAGCCGGTAAATGTACTGTAAAGAAAAACTGCAGTCATCGTGAATCAAGAGGGAGAGGGAGAGGGAGAGGGAGGGAGGGAGAGAGGGAGAGGGAGAGGGAGGGGAGAGAGAGGGAGGGAGAGGGAGAGAGAGAGGGAGAGAGAGAGAGAGAGAGAGAGAGAGAGAGAGAGAGAGAGAGAGAGAGAGAGAGAGAAGGAGAGGGACACACATCAGACTAAAGTACCACTGCAGCCAAGGTGTGATGATGTTAAGAAAATCCAATAGCCAAGGCAAGTAACATTGTCCACCTACACTGATGCATCAAGGGACATTGCTAAGCATGCTTGTTTTTCAGAACTGATTTAATAACATTGCTTGTATGGAACCTTTCTAGATTGTTGTTCAAAAAGTCAACAGCAATGAATTAAGAATGCAGAACTATTAACAATGAATTAACTATGACATCCCTTTATAGAGCCTAGAGACAGGACCTGTATAATGCTACCACACAGCAAATTGTTAGAATAAAAAGACAATACAATTTCAATTATAAAATAAGAATAAAAAAGAATAAAAAAGAAACCAGCAACAGCAGCCTAGAATGCTTTTAATAAATAACAAACTAGATTATATTCATAAAAGCAGAATGAATCATTCAAGCTGAGTCAAGCGCTGTGTGACCAGAAAGATTTACATGAACAGCAAGTAGCTTCAGATTTGATTTGTTGTTTATTTTAATTTATTTTACTGTACCCTCATCGCTTTCTGTTTACAAGTAGTTCTTCAAACAATAGCTTTGAACTCACAGTCGAAGCACCTTAACACGCAATAAAAAACATAGTATTTCATTAAAGGCAATATAAGCCTTTCAAAATGACAGACACAAAATTTCCGCTATTCACTGTATGTATATAAGATATACATAATATATATATATATATATATATATATATATATATATATATATATATATATATATATATATATATATATATATATATATATATATATATATATATATATATACACACACACACACACACACACACACACACACACACACACACACACAGTGGCTTGCAAAAGTATTCAGACCCCTGACCAATTCTCTCATATTACTGAATTGCAAATGGTACATTGAAATTTCGTTCTGTTCGATTTTTTATTTTAAAACTCAAAATCAGTTATTGTAAGGTGACATTGGTTTTATGTTGGGAAATATTTTTAAGAAAAATAAAAAACTGAAATATCTTGCTTGCATAAGTATTCAACCCCCACAAGTTAATATTTGGTAGAGCCGCCTTTCGCTACAATAACAGCTTTAAGTCTTTTGGGGTAAGTATGTACCAGCTTTGCACACAGTGACGGAGTGATTTTGGTCCATTCTTCTTGGCAGATTTGCTCCAGGTTGTTCAGGTTGGTTAGACGACGCTTGTGGACCGTAATTTTCAAATAGTGCCTCAGATTCTCAATGGGATTGAAATCAGGACTTTGATTGGGCCACTGTAGGACATTCACCTTTTTGTTCTTGAGCCACTCCAATGTTGCTTTGGCCTTGTGCGTGGGGATCATTGTCCTGCTGAAAGGTGAATTTCCTCCCAAGCTTCAGTTTTTTAGCGGACTGAAGCAGATTCTCTTGCAGTATTTTCCTGTATTTTGCTCCATCCATTCTTCCTTCAATTGTAACAAGATGCCCAGTCCCTGCTGATGAGAAGCATCCCCACAGCATGATGCTGCCACCGCCATACTTCACTGTAGGGATGATATGTCTTGAGGCATGGGCAGTGTTAGGTTTGCGCCACACAGTTTTGGCACTTTAAGTTTTGGCCAAAAAGCTCTATCTTGGTCTCATCTGACCACAAAACCTTTTCCCACATCGCAGCTGGGTCACTCTCATGCTTTCTGGCAAACCCCAGACGTGCTTTCAGATGGTACTTTTTGAGTAACGGCTTCTTTCTTGCCACCCTCACATACAGGCCAGTGTTATGCAGAGCTCTTGATATGGTTGACTGGTGCACCATTACTCCACTCCCAGCCACTGAACTCTGTAACTCCTTCGAAGTGATTGTTGGCGTCTCTGTGGCTTCCCTCACATCTCCTTCTTGTTTGAGCGTTGAGTTTTGAGGGACGGCCTTTTCTTGGCAGTGCCTGAGTGGTGTGATGCAGCTTCCACTTCCTGATTATTGATCCAGCTGTGCTCACTGGGATGTCCAAACACTTGGATATTATTTTGTACCCTCTCCATAATCTATGCATTTGTATTACTTTATCTCTAACTTCTGTAGAATGCTCTTTGGTCTTCATTTTCCTTCAGATTCACAGCCTTACCAATGATCCTTCAACAGTGGGGTTTTTATCCAGAAAAAATGTGACAGCAACTTTAATGGTTCACAGGTGGAGGCCAATGGTAAGGTAATTTTGTCCCCGTTAGGGCAATTTCTTACATCAGTGCAAACTGGGAGCTTCCACAGCACAGGGGTTGAATACTTATGCAAGCAAGATATTTCAGTTTTTTATTTTTCTTAGAAATATTTCCCAACATAAAACCAATGTCACCTTACAGTAATTGATTCTGAGTTTCAGTGTTTAAAAATAAAATATCAAACAGAACGAAATTTCAATGTACCATTTGTAATTCAGTAATATGAGAGAATTGGTCAAGGGTCTGAATACTTTTGCAAGCCACTGTATATAGAGTTTACATATATATAGAGTTTTCTGGATGCCACTCTGAGCCATGAACGGTTACTATCTTCTCTGTCGTTCTGGTAAAATCTGTTCCCAGCTGTTCCAGGTGTGATGAAATATATGTCATTATGAACCAACATGAAATAACTATTGAGGCCAGGAACAGCATTTCTGAAGTTTCATCAAAACAGCAGCTGCATGTTGCAATGCATTTACAGTACATAAAAGAAGAGCCTCAGGACACATGAAAGGGATCGACGGTGACTCAGGGTAGACTCCCCATCGTGGAGGAAGCCAACCATCACAGCTTCATCTGGGCTGTAACAAGCAGGGCTCGAGACAACTGCACTGAACTGAGACAGGAACTGCCCCCAGCTAGACTAGATGCAGAGGGAAAGGGGAGGAGGACGGGCTCTGTGGCTAAAAACAAGTATGTCATGGGGCTCCCGAGTGGTGCAGCCAGTAAAGGCACTCCGCATGGAGTGCAGGATGCGCCCTATAGCCTGGACATCACCAGTTCGAGTCCAGGCTATTCCACTGCTGACAGTGGACAGAAGTTCCCAAGGGGCGGTGCACAATTGGCCGAGTGCCGCCCGGCAGGGTAGGGCTTAGGTCGGCCAGGGTGTCCACCAGCGACCCCTGCAGTCGGTCCGGGCACCTGCGGGCTTCCCTGTAAGCTGCCCAGAGCTGCGCCGCTCGAGTTAGCGTAGGGGTGGTAGTGGTGAGCTGAGCCTAAAAATAAAATAAAAAAACAAGCATATTAGTAACATTCAAAATCAGATGACCCATAAGGTACATCAACAGCATGTACAGAATAGTACAGATTGAACATGAAATGAAATATTGAAAAGTGGATAACTGGCATTAAGACCTAGGTACGGAGGTGAGAAGTTGTAATGTTAGTTTCACGGTAAAGCACACTGCAATGACTGATTCACGGTGTGAGGAATAACTTCTTGTGTACTAAAGACACATGTAAACATGACATTTACAAGCAAAGAGACCCCTCCAGTGAGCCCTACAATCCAATACTCCCAATAACATGATAATGCCAGTTTAATAAGTGGTTCTCCAGACATGCAGTTCTGGACAAAAGTTTAGCATCCCCTAGAATATTAGGGAAAAAAATCTTCCTATCAATACAATGTCAATATGGTAATGTAACGTGTACCGCATACCTGAAACAGCACCAAACAGTAAGTAAAGTCACTGGGATTACCTGCTGGGTGATGGTGTCCCAAGTTCCTTGCAATAAACGATCCTTGTAGTTATCATGAACACTTTCCCAGATTTCCTCTAGAGAGAAGGGCCTGCCATCTTGGGGGAGTGGGAGTGATAAAATAAACAAAAGTGTTATCCTCATGTCCTGTTTCATTGAACACACTTGTACACATTGCACAATGATCAATACTCCACTGTACTTTACCTAACTTGCAAGCTCTGCAGTAAAGCACCGGTGATTGATAGCTGCTGGAGTACACTACATGGTACTCGTAACAAATCACTTCAGGTCCAGTAGTGATGCTGCAGCCTGCACCAGGGTCCTCAAACTCTTCATACACTCTGTGCTGAAAACAATTCAATTAAAAAACACTGTTAAATTCAATTACACAGTACTGCCGTATCAACAGATTTAAATCAAGTAGCACAGGAGCAGTAGAGCTGCGCAGATTGCACAGAATGTATTGTGCAATCTGTACTTAAGACGCACAAATTCTCCCAAAATTTCCAAAAGGGTATACCATACAGCACAAGGAAAAGACAAAATACTTACAGATACAAAAATACATGCAGTTTAAATAGGTAGGACCACACTCAGTTTCTATTAAATCACACTGTCAGAGAAACTGCTATTTGACAGTCATTGACTGGTATTCAATTGTGTAGAAGTGTGAAATGCAGGACAGCTTTGTTTCATATTGTTTAATTAACACACTTTTATGGTTCTGTTCAGTTTCAATTAACCCACGAATATTATTGACACTTTATAGCCAACATGATATATACAGTACTGTACCACATGATCAAATGCAAGAAGCACTTAAACACTGTCATCTTTACAGATCAGCAAATAACTACTTCACACTGGTGGTTGGTTTCTCTGAACTGTGGGTACCAACAATTCACAAGTATATGACTATTGTTTCTTTTAACAGACAGACTGCAAACACATTATTGCAATGTAATACTGGATATCCTGTCTGTAGCACTTACAGCACAGTAGCTACTGCGGGAGCACAAACACACACACACACACACACAGGGACACAAGCACACACACGCACACACAAACACACAGGGACACACATAGAGTTCGGAGTGGCACCAGGAAGTGTTCCGTTGTCACCTCAAGGTATCCTTCTTAATCTGCTTTGACTTTAGTTGTCTACAGTAAGGAATGCATCAGGTTTAATGTGGTTTGCAAAGACGTTATTTTCACTGCCAACCTTGTAGGTCATCCTTGAAACAAACCCGTCTGTTTGATTAACATCTTACACAACCGTTCTGTTCCACAGGCTCTTTACTGTGACCTTGTGTAACACGTAAAGACAGCGTGATTTAAACCTGCTGGGACTTCAAAAAGAAGTGGTGAGATGCTAATGCTCCAAACCTTGTTTTATTGTTACTTTGATCTGGAACAAAACTCATGTCTGTATACCCAATTCATATATACTTAACCCTTGGATTGAAACAAGAAAGAAGTATCATTAACTACCAAACTTTAAATCATGAAAATAAGAAGGAACTGACTCTATATAGCCTAGAACAAAGAATTGGGATAGGAGGACTTGACTGAAGAATGAAGGAGGAAAGAGACCCCATTGAGGCTGGCAAGGGTTAGCTACCCTTGTCAACAGTATCCAGCTCTGAGTTTTCAAAGGTAAACAGGATGCTTGAGACATCCAACCAAGGCTTCTAAGAAATTAAAAGAGAAAAATACCACTAGAGTCTGCGAGAGCGGGGGCGGAAGATGACTCAACTATGGATAACATGGTTAATGGCTTAGGAACGGAAACGGATATGAGAATGGAGAGTACTTCACAAAAGACTAGTTCAAGATCTGCAGTTAGCAAACACATGGAACTCCAGGTTTGTGTCTGCGGCTGGAGCAAGGCAACAAAAGTCAGGGGTTTGAAGAGTCATCAAGGGAGAATGAAATGATTGAGGGAGAAGGGACAAGGGCCTCGCATTGATCAGTACTTCTTACAAAGTCAGTCAGATGAACCAGTGTAAGAGAGAAAAGAACCTCAACTGGCACAAGCCTGGAGTTAAATGGCCAAGAGCTGGGCGATTTAAACTCCTATTTCAGATATTATGTTGACATTTCTACCCACAGAAACACTATTCATTTTTGCCAGCTCTGAGGCCCAAAAAACTTGAGATGCTGTAATCATTTCCTTCAGCGTTTCTAACTGTGGCATAAAAATGCCTTTGGACTTTATTCAATTTTAAAGTCCAGGCTAAAGATTCTTTGTTTCGACCAGTCATTAAAAGCATGTATTATTATTATTATTATTATTATTATTATTATTATTATTATTATATTATTATTATTATTATTAAGGCATAGTAATATTAATAGATCAGTTAAGGTAAGTTGGTCTATGATGTCACAGACAATTCTTACTGCACGGTCATGTGATCTTGTTCAACAAATCACAGCATTGAACAATATCAGATTTTTTTGTTTGTTATTGAACACAATGTATTTCTTTCTACACGTGCACAGGTACTCAGTCAATGTGTTTCAGGTTTTAACTGTAGCTGAATAACTGCGTCTGGTTCCCAAACACATCCGTTTAGACGTTACTCTGCTTTCAAACAGTAAGACCTGAAGCAGTTTGTTTATGCAGGTTATGAAGCGATTAGTTCTAAGCTTCCCCTACTGGAATTTGATTTACTGGTATTCAAAAAGTCAGAGGTTGTCATGAGGAGTTATGCTTTTGTAGACTGAAAT
The DNA here is from genome assembly GCF_017654505.1 of Polyodon spathula. Classification (NCBI taxonomy): domain Eukaryota; kingdom Metazoa; phylum Chordata; class Actinopteri; order Acipenseriformes; family Polyodontidae; genus Polyodon; species Polyodon spathula. The sequence goes on from NC_054535.1 coordinate 105,115,974, forward strand.
GGTGAAACAAACAGGAAAGGCTTCATTGACTCAGATTGCAGGATTACTCCTTCCACTTGGGCTGCTGTGATTGTCTGGTTTCTAGTGGTCACCAAGAAAGCCACGTACACATTCTCCGATACATAAATCCTCTGTATTTCTACACCTATTAATGCCAGAAGTTACAAGACACGTTAGCCTGCTATTACAATGTCTGAATCAGGTCAGTAAGGTCACAGTTTGTGCACCCAGCTGCATTTACACAGACTACGTGCGGTGTGTCTGTAGGCCCACTTATTCATGCTGCTATTGAGATCATATCTTTTTATTCAAGTGTGGTCTTGAGTAAAACATTACTTCTGTTACACATCTGGCCAACATGGTGCCTAAACGATGACGTACTATGCAGAGCACTGGCGTCTACAATACCTGCATTCTCTATTGTTCATTTTTCATTGAATTCATTTAAAAAGATTACTGTCCATGAAATACTAGAACAGTTCTGTTGTTTTTTTTTAAATCCCCACTCGTGTTGTGTCATATAGGCCTACTGCAAGTTTGGCAATTTTTATAAACCATCTTAAGATTTGATCTTGTTTTGATAGCAAATATCAGCCCAGCAGTTGACTCACAGGCTTGCGCTGTCTGTGACCCTCACCCTGTTCTTAAAGCACTGAATGGTGTGTATGCCAAGAAATGATTTCCAGTTCTGGGCTTTGCTAAAGCAGAGACCTCTTGCTTAATTATTACTTAGCAATTGTTTAATTAACAGAACCACTATTTATTTGTTACCTAATTGTGTCTAATGTATCTAACTTACTGCAAGATCTACTCAATTCTACACTAAGATAAGAAAGCCATTTTATAAAAGTGTGTTTTTAGTCTTGACTTAAACTGTAACGGTCCCAGCTTGTTGACTCTAGGAATAACCAGCAGCCCCGCATCCTGTGATCTCAGAGTGCGGTTTGGAAGATACAGGGTCAGTATCTCCTGCAAATAACAAGGTGCTAATCCATTAAGAGCCTTGTAAATTAACAGCAAAATCTTAAAATCGATTCTATACTGCACAGGGAGCCAGTGGAAAGAGGCCAAAACAGGGGTAATATGTTCACTTTTCCTGGTTTAAGTCAGAATTCTAGTGGTGGTATTCTGAACAAGCTGCAAGCGGTATACCACATGTTTTGGGACACCATAAAAAAGTGTATTACAATAATCAATTCTAGATGAAACAAAGGCATGCATTAGTCTCTCGGCATCAGATGCAGAAATAATTGATCTAAGTTTGGCTGTATTTCTCAAATGGTAAAAAGATACTTTAGTAACTTCTCAAACGAGAGGTCAGGATCAAAGATGACCCCCAAACTCTTAATTTCTAGTTTAAGTTTTGATGAGAGACTGCAAGGGTCAAGCTGATGGATTAATACTGATGGAAAGCCCGAGTCAGAGCTTGTGCAGCACGAAAACCAGACTGAATATACCATTAAGAGTTAGAAATGTTTTAATTGAATTGCAATAACTCTCTCTAGAACCTTATCTAAGAATGGTAGGTTGGAGATTGGCCTATAGTTATTGAGGACTTTAGGTCCAAATTGAGTTTCTTAAGCATAGGCTTTACCACAGCTACCTTTAGTGCTGAGGGAACTACACTGGAGGAAAATGAACCACTAATCATTTTTTAAATGTGGGTCTTAATAACACGAAGAACATATTTTAATTGTTTTTTTTTTTTTTTTTTTTTTTTTTTGTAGGAATAGGATCAAGAGAGCATGTAGTAGCTCTCATATGTTGAACTAGCTCTGTCAGTTCCTGTAAGGTAATCAAAAGAAAAAGCCCCCATAGTAGCCTTAATAGGTGTACTTGATAAAATTGTGCTGGAGTCCTACTTAAACCAAGTTGTCTGTGGAATCTCATTTCTGATGTTTGGCACTTTATTTTTAAAGAAATGTACAAAAAGTCATACTGCAATTACAATTTCCCAAACAAGCCCAAAATGACCACTACATTTGTCATTACATTTACTAGACTACACATCCAACACTAGCAGTTAACAGATTGCAGGTTTGTGCCATCCACATAAAGACTCTCAAATCTGGAACACAAACCGTTAACAGCACAATCCCTGGGCCTTACATCTGGTTCTTCTGTCTGAACTCATACATCACTCGAGGCACCCATATAAATAAAATTACCTGGCAGCACACTGAAACAATTAACCCACAGCATATATCAAATAAACTGAACCAGCTTTCGAAACTCCAGAGCACAGCAGACCCAGATGTATTTCTTTTAAAGAAGAGCAAAAAGGGGATCGGACTGTAAGCTATCAAAATGGTGCCAGGAAGGATTTATTTGACCATTGGTGAGGTCTGTCCCAGTTGGGGTAAATGGAGCTGAAGTGCAAGTGGAGAAAGGTTTTCAAAGGGTATGTAATGCCTGCGCACACACCTCCAGAACAGTAGCTAAGCAGGGCCTGTACACTGTGGCTTTGGAGAGCACAAGAGAAACTAGACTAATCTCTGGGATAAAGGGTATGAGTTATGAGGATAGAAGAAGTAACTTAAAACCGCAGTCATTTTATACAATCGCAACACAGAGACCAGAAACAGAAGAAAATCCCATCCCTGCAAAAACCCATGTGCACAATGTGGCCAGGATCTAGCTGATTTACTGTCAATTGGACCAGGTCACACTGTATACAAGAGGAGCCGAGTGACAACTCCCAGGGTTGTGCTCTCTGTCCTGCACCGTGATACTGTAGCTCGGGTACTGCCTTATTTTGCATTTGGTTCAACTATTACATTTTTTGTTTAAATCTGTAAATATTTGAGGTGTGCAGAAAAAAAAATACTTTTTGAACTGCTATCTGTCTCCTGAAGTCACAGAAAGGGGAATTTGGTTTCTAAAGGGCAGAGACAGTTTACAGCAGCCCGCAGGTACAAAAGCAGAAACAAAACATCACAGGAACTTGTTTAGAGCCAATAAAAAAGGGGAAACACTGCAGATCTGACGTATTTGACTTATAATTACATTAGAACATGTATTTTGTCTCATGTGTTTTAATATATACAGTATGTTTTTACATTTACAAACATCAAGAAACGAGTGGATATAAGCAGATACTATTTCATGAACTAAATGTATCAAGTAGGCATTTTTTCCTGATAATAATGGAATGAATAACTAATACTTTATTTATAAATATTTACTTCGAGAGTCGTGTCCATTATTGCTTATAAAGACCCTGAGAGTAAACATATGTTAAGTCATTGCAATCACTCAGGTGAAACAGTGTCTTGTAATTTGCACAAACATGAATATTTTTCAACAAAACTTTCAGGAAGTATTGTAAGGTCCCTCAGGTCATAGAATATCATGCTTTATACATGTATCTCTAAGCCGAATGCATAATAAAAAATACTTAACTTTGGAAAAAAATGTTACCCAGTGTTCTGAAAAAAGGACACCATTTCCATTGCTACTGTATAAAAATAGATTGTTAATGAATTTTTATAGGAAGAGAGTTAAATACAGCCAAAAAATGCCTGGTCCTGGGGGAGCATCCCACTGAAAAACGTCTGGTCCTGAAAGGGTTAATGATAAACTAAAAGTGAAAACTTTACCCCAATTACAAATAGCTGAATGGGTTACTTCATGGCAGACACATAGTTAGTAATATTAATGCTTTCCAAAATCAAAACAGATTTTGCTAAATGTTTACTTGCTTGCACAGCATTGTACACTTTGACCAGCTTATTGCCTCGCCTGATAAGTATTGAAAGTCTTCTACCTTCTGTGCAAACCCATTGGAAATGCTTCAAGGTTATTATTGTATAAATTATTGTCTTCTTATTACACCTGCTGCCCTGTCACAGAACCAAACTGTAAAAATAAAATAAACACAAAATTTAATTATAAAAAAAATTAAAATCCTGCTTCCATTTCCCAGAAAGTATCATACAAAAAGTTAGCAGTCTAATTCAACCGACAGCAACTGTATATAAGCTATCTGTCACATTTCTCTGTCAATCCATGCATTGCAAATTAATGTCACAGTCCTTTTAACAACATTTGTAATATATATTTGATTGCATTTAGATTCTTAGCAGCCTAGCCTATGACAGCCTGGATGTTTGTTCTGTTAGGCACACTTCCCTTAGAGTCCCTACATACTTTTCCCCTTTGGTCTGTGAGCTTACTGCATGTGATTCCCACCCCCCAGACGCCACGTTTCCCATTGTGCCTCTTGATCCCAATGGAAAACAGCTGACATCAGCCTGCTGTAGCTAGGGAGTGACACACCCCAGAAGTAGCTGGAGTATAGCTGGAGCAGGAAGGCGAGGGAAGGGGGAGAACTGGAGCTGCAGACAGGGTGGGGTATAGCCTTTTGGTGCAGGTCAGACTAGGGAGTTGCATCTGTTAGTCTTACATCTGCAAGACCTTGGATTGTGGGGTCACAAGTCAGTGTGAGAAACATAACATCTGCTGCAGTGAAGCAGCCAGGTACGCAAACACAGCGTCAGCACCCAATAATAAATGATGCCGTGTAAAAGGTTAACAAAATGACTGAGAGACTGGTATTGCATTATCTATTTGTAACACTCCGTCAGCAATACAGACAGCAGGTATAAAAACATTCCCATCCTTAACTACTCCACACAGCTCCTAGTTCAGTCCCTGGTACTATCCTGCCTTGATTACTGCAACTCCCTCCTGGCCGGCCTCCCTGCCTCTGCTATCTGTCCGCTCCAACTCCTCCAACTCTGCTGCTCGCCTTGTCTTTTCGTTTCTCGTTTCTCCCACACTACACCCCTGCTCCCCTCTCTGCACTGGCTCCCTATTGCTGCTCGCATCAAATTAAAAACTCTTGTTCTTGCCTATCGCTGTCTCAACCTTTCTGCTCCCTCCTATCTCCAGACCATCATTTCACACTACATCTCCTCTCGCCCCCTTCGCTCCTCCACCACCGGCAGATGAGCTGTGCCTCCGCTCCCCCACTTCCAGAGCCCGCTCCTTCTCCACCCTTGCCCCTCAGTGGTGTACCAACCTACCCACAGATATCAGGACTGCTCAGTCCCTGACCACCTTCCGGCGCCTCCTCAAGACACACCTGTTTAGCCAGCAGCTGTAAACCTCGATGCTCTCGACTATACAGCACCCAATTTTACCAGCACTTACATCAGCTTATACTTGCATTGAACTGCTCCATACCCTGCCGTATTCTACCACTGCTCATAAATACTTGATTTTACTCTTATAGGTATCTGTATTATTATTATAAATTATTCTTGTCCACTTATCATATTTACTATGTGCTCTTAATGGACTTGTATAAGCAAATATTTTTACCATAATTTAACTGCTCTTAGTCAAACTCACTTGTGAATGGAATTAATTACTGTATTCTTTATTTTGTTCTAATTTAAATGTTATCTTATTTTCTACTGATTTTACTATACTTTACAACTAACTGCTCTTATCTGTAATGTGATATTTTATAATATGATATTCTGTAATGTGATATTTTGTAACAATTGTCGCCCTGGATAGGGGCATCTGCTAAGAAATATATAATATAAAACATTCAATAGTGGTGCATTTGGAAATAATAAAAGAAACTTATGACACTGAGAAAGACTTTTAGTATTAACATTTGTCACTGAATGTACTTTTTTCTTCTGTTTTTTTTTGTTTTCTTTTTAAGTTCTGGCACAATGGAGTATGTTGGATTGGGTAGTGTAAGCAATGCTGAAAAAGTCATCCAAATCTCTGCTTGACTAACAAAAACATACAAAAAAAAGGTTCTCTCATGGTATGACTTTAAAGGTCAAGCAAATACATTAATTAAATAAACAACTCATTTCATGTCATAACTGTTACTATAAAGATTGATGTTTACCAAGCATGTGAACCAAAAGACTCCTAGCAAATGTAGGCACTTTGATTGCCAAGTGTTCACACTAAAGCATAAAGTCAGGCTTCTGAAACATTTGTTGAGTTTTTGTGTTTTTTTATTTCAGTATGGGCAGAGCGTAACGATCACATCATCACTGCTGACGGGAAAAAAAAAACTTATTTAACTGAAGCTTTGCTCATCTAACATTCACAGATGAGATCCATGGACACCACCACGAAATGTGCAGAGACTTGGTTACGGTTGGGAGATCTGACTGGTGTTGAAAACTGAACAACAGCCAAAGGGAATATGGCTGCCCAAACTGCAAGCAGGGGCTACGCCAGTCACAATGCTATACTTTTTTTTAAGCAATCGACCCCTGATTGGAGGGTATCACCGCTGAGAAGTTGACCACATCAGGAAGGTAAAAGCCCAACGTATGAACCAGTTTAATGTTTTGCTTTCCAGCCGTTTCACTTTTTATTAGGGCAGACATTCTAGCTGAATGTCTCTGCAGTCATCTACTGAAGTGATAGTGCCTGTCGATGAAGGCTCTACCATGTGTTAGTTGACCGCGACTGGAGTTATGTGTCCCGAGCTGAAGGTAAAGCCTTCAATCAAGAGGGCAGCATAGCTACTAGAAAACATTTTTTCTTATTATTTTCTTTTAAAAAAAAAACTTTGAAATCTACACTTACCTTGAACTTCTTATGATTGGCCGGGTACCCCTCCGCTGAAAAGTTTTAGGAAAATCATCCCAAAAATTATCATAAAGGCTCACACACTGTTCAAGAAAAAAATACTTTATGAAACAAAAACTGTACTTGTCCGAGCTTTATCTGAACAGCGCCAGATCTCTGAATGGAGCAATATTACTGAACAGCCCATGTCTCAGTATGTTGTTGTTGACAGATGCTGAGTCTGCACCCCAGTTGAGCTGACAGGCTGCAAGTGGCTGACTCGGCAGTTGCAGGTACAGGATTGGTTGCTTTCGTTGATGCAAAGTATTGATGGCTTGTTTTGGTGGATAATACAATTTATTTGGACCAATTGTGTCTTTGTTTAGTATTTACTGCCCAATAGATGAGAACTACGCTTCAAAATACTGCAAGTCAGAATGAAAAAGTAATTGCATGGATTGGGTTAAATTTTGATTCACAGGTGATGCATTAACGTTCCAACAGACATCTACTGTGTATTAATGCCCGCTATAGCTGGAAGCTGATTGGCTGAGGATGCTGAATCATTTCTTAATATGAGACAGTGCCCTGGAATGGAGCTTCCTGATTGGTGGGTGAAAGTTCTGAGCTTTCTAACACAGCACAATAGCAAAACCCATGGACTTGCACAGTGCCACAGCTGCCACTTATTTACAGACACAGAGGCCTGAAAAAAAAGGCACTGAAGGGGTTAAACCAGATATGTTCTTCCAAACTGAAACATTCTGTGTATCCTGAAGGCATTCGGTTTCCAAAACAGGAAGCCACAAAGAGAACACTGGTTAGGCTAATCTTGTACAGATCTTTTGGAACATATTTTCCTAAAGAGCCGTTGAAAGGGCTTTCTTTGTCTACGTGATGCAGCATGCAGCAGACAATCATCACATAGGCAAGTTTAGAAGCTGTCTTCAAACCAAACAGATTCCAAGTCATTACTTCCCTTTATAAAAACACACGACTCCAGGAATCCTGCAACTCGTTAAGAAACTGACGTGCTTGCTGGTTATTTAACAGAATGTATAAAATGAAAAATTAAAGGCTAAAAGACGCAGGTAAACATTTTATTTAGCGTTTGATAATTTTTACTAGAAACCTGGCAACTGTTAAAAAGGATTAGGTCATCACAAAAGTAGCTTGACATTAAGAAGCTGGGTAATGTGGTGAATACAGAAAAAAAAGAGACCCTTCTCTTATAGAAACAAATACTGTTAGGATGATCTCATGACCGCAACACATGTGATTCTAAAAAAGGCTAATGATTACAGGGTATACTGTCTCAAGCAAAATCAGCAGAGAAGAAGAAATTAACCCTTCCTGGTATTTCTTCAATTCCAGTTGCTCATAATCCCTTGTGGTTCACTCCCTTAATAAATCTGGTAACTAATGGAAGGGAGCCCACTTGGTGATTATCCCTGAAGGTAAAATGCTGGCGATTGCTGCGACATGTACTTTAATTGAGGACAGGGAGAGAACCTTATGGAATAAGTGGCTAAGGTAAGATAGAAATTCCGAGAGGGGAATGTTTGAATGGTGCATGGATTTTGATTTGCACCAAGAGACAAACTCCTTCCATTTACTTATGTAGGTTTGAAAGGTGGATGGTTTTCTTGAAGCGAGTAAAATATTTACCACTTGTTCAGATAGCCCCCTATTCCTCAGTTGTTGCCGTTCAATCTCCAAGCAGTAAGTTGAAAAAGTGCTGGATTGTGGTGTAGTAGTTTTCCCCCTATTCTGAAATATTAGATCAGGGTTTAGTGGAAAGTGCATGGGTCTTGTTTCGGTTAGTTGTAGAATCTCCGAGAACCAAATCCTCTTGGGCCAGTAGAGGGCTATTAGTATGAGACTGGCTCTGTCTCTTCTCACCTTCCCGAGTACCTCCGGGATTAGAGGTAAGAGTGGGAAAGCATACATCAGGTCGTTTGACCATGCAATGGACATACTGTCTGTTGCTATTGCTGCGTCCTGGTGAAACTGGGAGCAAAAGAGTGTCAGCTGGGTATTTTCTGCTGTTGCAAACAGGTCTATTTTTGGGTGACCTAGTTAGTTGAATGCCCATTCTAGTATATCTGGCCAGATCCTTCATTCGTGGGGTGCCCTTACCAGGGTACCCTTGTTGAACTGCCTTGATGATAATGGCCAGTGATACAATCTTGAATTTTTTCTGAAAGAATGAAACTGTTCAGGTTCCTGAGGTCTAGAATAGGCCTGAATTTCCTGTTTTTCTTTTGTATGAAAAAGTATCATAAGAAATGGCCCTGGGTCTGTGAAGATAAAGGGACCTCTTCTATGGCATGGGAATGTAGCATATTTGTTATTTCCTCTTGCTGTCAGATTTCCCATGGTCTTGACTAGTCTAAAACTGTCTGAATGATGCCTGTTGATGGTGTTTCTGGAACTGAATCATGTAACCCTGTTGAGTAAGCCTCAGGACCCAGGGGTTTAATGTCATTTTTTTTCCAGCTGGTTAAAAAAATGGGACACCCTTCCTTCCATTGGCAGTGGAAGGGGTTGGAATTCTGAGAAAAATGTCAAGAGGAGGTAGAGGGTCTACCTCCCTGTTTATAATAGCCACATACTATTCTACGTGGTCTGAACTCCTGGCCACATTGAAAGCTACCCTGCCTGCTGAACCAGGGTTGAGGTGGCTGGTTTCTAAATGACCTTTACCTATTGAAAAAAACCCTGTTGCATGGTGCACCTCTCCCTGTAGTAAAGCAAGATTTCGCTTATCTAGCCTCTTTCATGTCAGACAGACAGTCCTCAAGGCTGGTTCCAAATAAAAGATCACCCTGAAAGCGTAACTCCAATATTTTTGTCTGGGTGTCCGCAGACAAAGATGCTTTCATTTGGACGCACCATGTTGCAGAGATGACATTAGCCACAGCTCTGGCGTTAGTATCAGTGGTGTCACATGTTGCTTGCAGCTGAAGTTTAGCTGTGTTTTTCCTTCTTCTGCCAGCTGCATGGCCACCTCCAGATTTTCAGGTGTAGGTGACTGTAAAATTGTAGAGCTGGTTCCACAGCATATGCTGGTATTTAGCTGCATGGATCTGATAATTGTTGATCCGCATGCTACATGTGGAGGCAGAGTAATCTTTTTTTTAAGAAATTATCAATTTATTTCTTTATCAGACCCATTCAAAGAAGCAGATCTAGAAGACATACCTGCAGTTGGTGTAGTCTTGATGGCATCCAATTTAGGCCGTTTGAAAAGGTGGTTTTTATGATCCACTGGTACCCTGTAGAATTTCTCTACTCTGGGCAGGCATGGTGCAGAAGTAGCTGGTTTTTGCCAAATAGCTTCAACAGGCCTCCAGATCGCCTAATGGAAGGAGAACCCTTCAAAGGCTTTTTTTATCCCTTGCATCCACAATGCTAAGTAAGTCATCCTGATCTGCACAGGTCTAGGTTTGTACTTTGAGAGATAATGAAATCCTTCTCAGTACTGCAGCTGCATCTGTGTATACAGGAGAGGGGCTGTCTGTATACTCATAAACGTCCTCCTCGGGGGCGGAGTCAATGACTCATCTTCTCCTTGGGTGGGGGCACCTGGAAAGTATTGCTCCTGTGTACTTCTGGGTATGTCGGTACCAGTTGCTGTATGAGTTACAGACTGTAAAGACTGAGCTTGCTTTGACTGCTCATATTCCTTTAACCATTGAAAGAAAAGAAGCTGCAAAGGCGCCGATTTCGCCGATATGTCTCCCTCTCCGCTGCTGTGGGAGTGTGTAGATTTTCTCGTTCTTTTCCTGGGAAGAGCAAAACCAGGACCCTGTTGTTCTCTGGGGCTCTCTGCCTTTTTAGTGGCTGTGCTGTAGAACGACCTTTATTGGAACAGTGAACCACCAAAGGGGAAAGAACTTCCTTGAGAGTAGACATGACTGACATGTCTACACACATTAAACATAAATTTGTGTTAGAAGCTGGAAAAAGTGGGGAACCACACTTAGAACAGATGGAAGGCAAAGAAGCAGAAAATCGAGAAAAGAGGAAGAGGAAAAAAAAGAACTAACTCTATACTTTTTTTTCTTGAACAAAAATAACAAAGCGCCGTAGTCCTTACCCAAGCAACCCAGGAGAAATCTGGATGACCTGACGTGAATATGAGGTGGGGGTTTTATGGAGGAGGAGCACATACTTAGCGCCAATGAAGACTGAAGATTATAAAAAGGATCTCTGGGAAAGAGATCTGGTTCTTTCTCCTGACCCAAGCGACATGGAGACCGGGAAATTCACTTTCTGTGGAGTTTCTGTGTAGCGGATTCCACAAAAACCAAAGTGTAGCAGTGAATACAATTAGCAGAGTCTATTCAATATACATGTAACAATATCCCCACCCCCCTTACGATCATGTCTCTCTGTTTCTTTAACCATGTACATTCATCATGTTGCCCCTGGTATGTCAATTACAGATAAAGTGCCTCAGGTGGCTGACGTCTTCTTTCCGGGTAAACACTCTCAGCTACTTTCGAAGTCTCCTTAACAGGTGGAGTATCCACAACTCACTCTTGAGGACGCGGAGGGGTCTCTTCTTTGAGCTGACTCAACACTTGAGGTAGATATGGCTGTGTGGGTTTCTGAATGACTACTCCATACAACAGGTTTTTACAAGTTCAAACAACCCATACATAACTTTGCAGGTGTCTGGTTAGTTGCAGAGTGTACTGTATTTCTAAAAAGCTCTGTTGCTTTTTCACTAGACGTGGCCTGTAGAGCTTGCTGAAGGTCTACATGAACCTCTCAGCCACTCTGTTTGTGGCTGGATGGTAGAGTGTCAATGTGCTGCAATGTCAAATTCCATTTTTTCTTCATGAACATCTGGAACTCCTCTGCAGTAAACTGTGGTCAGTAACCAGCTGTTCAGGAACTCCAGTCCTGGCAAAAAACCTTCAATACTTCCGCAGTCTGTACAGATGTAGTAGATGGCATGCAGAAAACTTCAGGGCATTTGAAATACGCATCAACCACTAGGAGAAACACCTTTCACCATAAACAGTCCCACAAAGTCGACATGGATACGTTGCCAGGGGGAAGCTGGCCACTCCCATGGATGTAAGGGTGCTGAACTGGACATCTGATGTACTCCTTGGCACCTGTTGGTCAATGCCCAGCTACATGGAGTTCCAGCAGTTTAGGGAGATGATCCTCCAGAACTCTTACTAAATGTGCAAAAGTCACACAGTTTGACTGAACCCGTGAGGTTGCCTTTCTTCCAGTTACACTCAACAGTACAGGGACTTGCTTCGTTTCATCAATCTCGTTAAATTCAAAAAACTGCTACAGCCTCTGAACACAAGTTGGCCAATCTTCTACATGGTGGTCAAAATCATCAATCTTTTCAATGTAGACTGCCATGTTACCATTTAATAACTCGTGTATTCACAATGTCACAGCACTCAAGGTTATTGCTGAATGCTTTCTCTCGTTTTATTTAGTTTCTGTTTACTTCACTTGAGTTTGAATGCTGTAAATCCTCGTCGCCACTGTTGTGTATTTCTTCATTTGTACACTAATAACTTTTACAATAAGACCACCAACACGGAGAGGTAAGCTGAACAAAATCTCATTATTTTCTCTGCAGCACGACAACAAAAAACAACAGAGTAGAGCAGATTCCACAATAATCAAATTGTAGCAGTGATTACATTTAGCAGATTCACTACACTGAACACTCTATTCAACATATAACATGTCCTGAGTGTAAAGAGCTTGGTTCTTCTCACACCACCCCCAAAAATTTACCAACCCCTCTTCTGTATTCTTTACATACACTGATTTGAGGCTTTTCAAAAAATAGCATCTGGAGACTCCCCAGGTACGACTGTGGGGAAGCCCTTTAGCATTGTACCCCATGCTGAAGCGCATACTGTATGTGTTCAGTTGTGCACTAAATTCTTTACAACACCAATATGGTTTCCCACATCACTTCCCACAAATCAGAAGCTTGGCAAACAATGATGCAAGCAGAAACAATACAGAATCATACAGAATACACACAACAGGATATTAAACAAGTAATTTTAATTAATTAAATATGCCCAGTAGATTATATAATATACGGACCGATGTACAAGACAACACCCCAATTTTGTTGCAAGTAACCAGTGTATTATTGTGACAGACAATGAATGATTCTTGGTGTTAGATCTCCCTCCTCACCTGCGAGGGCACTGTATAAAGGGAATGGAGTACCCTGAACTGGATGGTATGACAGTTTATTCCCAGGGTTAGGTGGAAGTCAGCAATCTAGAAAGGGGGCAGAGTTACGGTACATGAAACCAAAGACTCGGACAGGAAACGGCGTGGACAAAGGGGTCATGGGTGACGTTATAAAAAGGGGACATAGTGATGTGATCTGTTCCTTTGTGAATGTTTACATTAAATGACCAGAAGGGGAACCTGTGCTGTGAAATGTGAGTGTTTTGTATGTTTTTGTTTGTCGTTAACACTGTTTGTAATTATTTGGATGGCTAACACGATCCGGAGCTGTCGCCAAAGACCAGCACTAAACCTGGATAAACAACACTGTATTTCTGTTGTCACTAAAGAACTGTATCCACCACAAGCACTAATGCACGCACTGTGGACTGGTGTTTGTGTTTGTGTATGTGTTACGTGTGGGTGAATTAAAAACAGGACTGTTATTATTTTGGGGCCAACCTGCGGATTACAAATAACCAATACACGCCGCTGCATTGCTTCATTACCATTGTTATCATTTACTGTTGTTTTGGCATCAGGGCATTGGATTTAAAAACCATTAAAACAACATTGCACCTTGATTATAATTTCTATTTATTGATCACCTGCACCTGCACACTATTAACCACTTTGCCACAATTGAATATGCAAACTCAGACAGATTCTCCATTTCAGGTTTGCAAAAAAAAAAAAAAAAAAAAAAACAGCCTGTTTGTACATGCTTTTAAGATCTATAAAATCTGAAGAACGTTCTGTTTTATTTTCACAAAAATATCCTGGAACACAACTGATGTATTTCCTACATCTACTGGGGGCAGAGTGATGCAGGGTGACATGTTAATGGGCACATAAGGACCTTTTTATTTTATTGTGTTACATGTTCCCATGTGTTGCTACAACTGTTTATGTAAGGTGTGTGTATTGTTTTAGTTTTAGTTTTTTTCCCCCATCATCTTCCTGCTCACTGGTAAATCTATCTCAGTTACATTTGTGAGCAGGAGGATGATGGGAAATATAGTCTGAGAGTCCATGTGGGTACAAGGGAAGCCATCTTGAGGCAGGGAATGCAATTTAAAAAAATGGCCAAAATGTAAAAAATGTAATTAAATTAAACAATACACACACCTTACATAAACAGTTGTAGCAACACATGGGAACATGTCCTTATGTTCCCTTTAAATGGTTTTAGTATTTCAATTGATGAGTATGGACTTCACTTTACAAATTATACATTGTATTGTTATCAATACCATAGACAGAAGACACTCCTATAATTAAATTGCTGCATCCTGACTGATCTTGTGCAATATATGTTTTAATAGGTAAATAAATCTGCCTGGGACATGCGGTGGCATCTTGCCCTGTGACCTTTTCTGTGTAATAAGTACGTCTTGTGAATTATTAGATTATTATAAACCTCTATAAATAAGTTGACATGCTGAAACATCTAACTAAAGAGCCCAGCTGGAGGAGTGGGACCCTGTTACCTTAACAAACAAACTTCATTCCAACCCATTTAACTCAAACCAGATGAGAAATAATAACGGAGTGAGCAAATAGACTTTATTAAATCAAATGTTTAGATACTGCATGTGCCAGTGCTCCTCAAGGACAGGCTAGGCCACACACGTGATTAATAGTTCATTATACAGCCTCCTAATATCAGTCTGATGTTCAGAACCATTGTGTGTGGCTGTGTCAGATTATCACTGCAAAACAAATCAGCAGATTGGGTTTGCTCTAGATTGCACCTAAAACGCCACTGTAGAGCTTAAATTTAAGAGACTGCGATTTATGAAAGCGTGACCGAAATGATAGATAGGTTGGTGTCAGTTTCATTCGGTGTCAGTTTCATTCAGTGGCTGTGCAGACGTTTCAGAAGTAAAGCCTTCCAGTAAAAGCACTCTGCATGGAGTGCAGGATGCGCCCTATAGCCTGGTGATCGCCACTTCGAGTCCAGGCTATTCCACTGCCAACCATGGATGGGAGCTCCCTGGGGCACAATTTGCCGAGCGCTGCCCTTGTCGACCACACACCAGCAGCCCTTGTAGATTGGCCGGGCAGCTGTGGGCCTGCCTGTAAGCTGCCCAGAGTTGCGTGGTCCTCTGACACTGTAGCTTTATATCGTAGGTATATCGTAGGATATAATGACCTGAACCTCTACTTAAGTCGGGCTGTCCAGTCCACGTTGACCATGGAAAAGAGCACGTAATGTCTAAAGCAAGTGGTCCTGAAGCTGAAATGGGCGACTACAGCCGTGGGGTAGCTGTCCAAGGTGCTGAATCCTGGTGAATCTGGTGAGCACCTTTTCATCTCCCAGGATGTAGGCAACCCATCTGGAGACCCGAAGATTGCAGAGTTCCCAGCAATCTGGCACTTTTTCTTCAACCTAAATTTGTTTGAAAGTCCACACTATAAAAAATGTAGATGTTAATCTCTGTCTATGGAGAGGTTTTTTTTTTTTTTTAAGAAAACAGGGCAAATTGTATAAAATTTGTAAGTTCCATCCATAGGGGAGTCGCAGTAAGACCCAACTACGTGGAAGTTCTTGCGTTGAGTGCAGCTTGAACCTGACCTGCTGTTGCTGAAATCCCATTTTCACACACACACACACACACACACACACACACACACACACACACACGCCTCAATACTATTATTGTGAGAGTGTACTTAAAAATGGCATAGAAAAAAACACAGAGAGAATATAAAATAAACATTTGGCAACCTGAAAAGTGTTTCAAGGGCCAAAATTCCAATCAGAGCTAAATCAGAAGTGTGTAAGGCAGCAAATATGCTTTCTTGGACCACAATCCAATAGTTCCAATCTGTTTTTGAAGGTATTGTATAGTATAAATACTGCAATCTGACAATTAATCAAAAAATAGAAAACATCTATTTACACAACCTTTAAAACATCTATATACACAACCTTTAAAAACATGTGTAAAGCACACACAGACAAACACAAAAAAACAGGGATATAAAACCCATATGCCAGCATTAGCAAGATTTTCCAGTATTAAATCTAATGATAATATAAAATGAAGGATTTCATTAAAAGCTCTTGCAGAGCTTCCTTTGGATAATTGGTACAATGTGTGAGGAACAAAAAGCTCGAGCTTTTAGCAGCCCTTGATATTCTGCATGCCTGTTCCGAACGGAACAGAGTGAAAAACGTAAAGATCCCAGCTCGTTCCGTGTTACTCTGAGGGCTGTACCAAAACAAAAAACAGCATTAAATCACCTACTGAAACTAGACAGATAGAAGTGATCTATAAAGTGCAAGTCTCACAAAGTTTCAGAAGAAGCACTTACTATAACAAGTACCGTATAACGGGAAATTCTGGCAGGGAATTTATTTTGGCTTTATTAGCAGTTTTGATTGGAGCGCTAATAATTCTTCCACCAATCAGAGTGTGGCATGCAGTGAGCAATCCCGGCCCCTGACAGACTGGTATGCAGCACAGGTTAAAGAAGCGCTAAGCAAGGAAAAGAATGTGATGGGTGTCAAAGTGAATATCAGAATGTGATGGGTGTCAAAGTGAATATCAGAATGTGATGGGTGTCAAAGTGAATATGAGAATGGCAGTGTGATGAAGCCAATTTGCTTGAAAAAATTAAAAGCAGACCAGATATTTGCATCAGTGGATTTAGAAAATCTGGAATTTATGATGCGATCCCCAGTGTGGTATCGCAACGTCCCCAAACAATATGTTAAAATAAATGTGTTCTGCACCATATAAAAGATGTGTTGATTTTGCCAATGCTTGCTAGTCTATTAACTAGTTTTAAATTGAAGGCGTTTTTGTCTCAGCTTTTTTGTTAAAAATATTCACGTGGCAATACTGTCCTACAATTACTAAATGATATTGTGATCATTCCACTGTGTTATACTAGTGAACCAGATCTACATTTTAAAACTGACAGTTAGCAAATGCCTATCGTCAAAGTGTACTGCAGCTACTACTCCTTCCAATTACTGGTATCTTAAAATGAAGGACTATATAACGATAATGCTGGAACTCATTTTTAGAAGGCCTTCTTTGTTCTTCAGGTTGCTGCAGTGACATTGCAGATGCTATAACAAGTTGCTGTAAATGAGATACTGTTTTAGAAGACACATTTCATTAAGTAAACATGTAGTATTTTAATGCTTTTTTAAATTAAAAGTAGAATATAGAAGTAGAATATAGTAGAAACATATATACAATTACAGAGTACCTTACCGTTCTTTAAACGCGCATAGTACCGTTATATTATCGGTAAAAAAAAATCCATGCTTGCAATAACATGTGATTCCTTCAACTCTGCAAATGTGAGACCTATACGGTGATTTTAACATGCAACACAGATAAGATTTAATGCACTGGTTACTTTAGCAGACTAAAAAGAAAAAATGGACCACATGCACATTTCATTGAGGGCTGGTATGAATTACTAACAATCAAGAAGATGGTTTTTGTGGTCCGCTCTTTAAAGTCTGCCCACAAGCCATAGTCCAACAAAAACCAAAATGCCCACAAACTGGCTCATTGGAGGTTGTGGGTTTGAACTCCAGACCTCATCCACTGAACTTAAAAGACTTCAAATTGGTATTTTGTTAGACCAAACAGATGCGAGAGACCTGAAGAGGACCACACTGAGTTTCAGAATGCAGCTCACTGCTTTGCACGGACAACAATAAACAACAAAAGCAATGACATGAATAAAGCTCATTTCACTTACATGTTACTAAATACATATGAATCCCAAATGAAAGTGCGGGGACTGGCAATTTATGCCAGGTTGGGTGGTAGTGGGCCAAGGTCCACTGCGATCAAAGTTAAGACCACCAATGACCACATTTCACTTGAGAAAAACTCCAACTCGCGTCTCCAGAGACAGATTCTTCAGTTGTTTTGTTTTGGGTTTTTTTTAAACTAGGCAACTCTCTCGTTCCGTAGCTGCAGCAGCGCGGTCCATGTTCCATGAGGTTACTCTCGTTCTGTAGCTGCACGCAGCAGTTCATGTTCCATGAGGTTACTCTCATTCTGTAGCTGCAGCAGCGCGGTCCATGTTCCATGAGGTTACTCTCATTCTGTAGCTGCAGCAGCAGTTCATGTTCCATGAGGTTACTCTCATTCTGTAGCTGCACGCAGCAGTTCATGTTCCATGAGGTTACTCTCGTTCTGTAGCTGCAGCAGCGCGGTCCATGTTCCATGAGGTTACTCTCGTTCCGTAGCTGCAGCAGCGCGGTCCATGTTCCATGAGGTTACTCTCGTTCTGTAGCTGCAGCAGCAGTTCATGTTCCATGAGGTTACTCTCATTCTGTAGCTGCACGCAGCAGTTCATGTTCCATGAGGTTACTCTCATTCTGTAGCTGCAGCAGCGGTTCCATGTTCCATGAGGTTACTCTCATTCTGTAGCTGCAGCAGCAGTTCATGTTCCATGAGGTTACTCTCATTCTGTAGCTGCAGCAGCAGCAGTTCCATTAGGTTATTCTGTAGTTCCATGAGGTTACTCTCATTCTGTAGCTGCAGCAGCGCGGTCCATGTTCCATGAGGTTACTCTCGTTCTGTAGCTGCAGCAGCAGTTCATGTTCCATGAGGTTACTCTCGTTCTGTAGCTGCAGCAGCGCGGTCCATGTTCCATGAGGTTACTCTCGTTCTGTAGCTGCAGCAGCGCGGTCCATGTTCCATGAGGTTACTCTCGTTCTGTAGCTGCAGCAGCAGTTCATGTTCCATGAGGTTACTCTCATTCTGTAGCTGCAGCAGCGCGGTTCATGTTCCATGAGGTTACTCTCGTTCTGTAGCTGCAGCAGCAGTTCATGTTCCATGAGGTTACTCTCGTTCTGTAGCTGCAGCAGCGTGGTTCATGTTCCATGAGGTTACTCTCGTTCTGTAGCTGCAGCAGCGCGGTTCATGTTCCATGAGGTTACTCTCGTTCTGTAGCTGCAGCAGCGCGGTCCATGTTCCATGAGGTTACTCTCGTTCTGTAGCTGCAGCAGCGCGGTTCATGTTCCATGAGGTTACTCTCGTTCTGTAGCTGCAGCAGCGTGGTTCATGTTCCATGAGGTTACTCTCGTTCTGTAGCTGCAGCAGCGCGGTCCATGTTCCATGAGGTTACTCTCGTTCTGTAGCTGCAGCAGCGCGGTCCATGTTCCATGAGGTTACTCTCGTTCTGTAGCTGCAGCAGCGCGGTCCATGTTCCATGAGGTTACTCTCGTTCTGTAGCTGCAGCAGCAGTTCATGTTCCATGAGGTTACTCTCGTTCTGTAGCTGCAGCAGCGCGGTTCATGTTCCATGAGGTTACTCTCGTTCTGTAGCTGCAGCAGCGCGGTTCATGTTCCATGAGGTTACTCTCGTTCTGTAGCTGCAGCAGCGCGGTCCATGTTCCATGAGGTTACTCTCGTTCTGTAGCTGCAGCAGCGCGGTCCATGTTCCATGAGGTTACTCTCGTTCTGTAGCTGCAGCAGCGCGGTCCATGTTCCATGAGGTTACTCTCGTTCTGTAGCTGCAGCAGCGGTTCATGTTCCATGAGGTTACTCTCGTTCTGTAGCTGCAGCAGCGGTCCATGTTCCATGAGGTTACTCTCGTTCTGTAGCTGCAGCAGCGCGGTCCATGTTCCATGAGGTTACTCTCGTTCTGTAGCTGCAGCAGCGCGGTCCATGTTCCATACTCTCGTTCTGTAGCTGCAGCAGCGCAGTCCATGTTCCATGAGGTTACTCTCGTTCTGTAGCTGCAGCAGCGCGGTGTTCCATGAGGTTACTCTCGTTCTGTAGCTGCAGCAGCAGCGGTTCCATGTTCCATGAGGTTACTCTCGTTCTGTAGCTGCAGCAGCGCGGTCCATGTTCCATGAGGTTACTCTCGTTCTGTAGCTGCAGCAGCGCGGTCCATGTTCCATGAGGTTACTCTCGTTCTGTAGCTGCAGCAGCGGTTCATGTTCCATGAGGTTACTCTCGTTCTGTAGCTGCAGCAGCGGTCCATGTTCCATGAGGTTACTCTCGTTCTGTAGCTGCAGCAGCGGTTCATGTTCCATGAGGTTACTCTCGTTCTGTAGCTGCAGCAGCGCGGTCCATGTTCCATGAGGTTACTCTCGTTCTGTAGCTGCAGCAGCGTGGTTCATGTTCCATGAGGTTACTCTCGCAGTAGCTGCAGCAGCGTGGTTCATGTTCCATGAGGTTACTCTCGTTCTGTAGCTGCAGCAGCAGGTTCATGTTCCATGAGGTTACTCTCGTTCTGTAGCTGCAGCAGCGCGGTCCATGTTCCATGAGGTTACTCTCGTTCTGTAGCTGCAGCAGCGGTCCATGTTCCATGAGGTTACTCTCGTTCTGTAGCTGCAGCAGCGCGGTCCATGTTCCATGAGGTTACTCTCGTTCTGTAGCTGCAGCAGCGCGGTCCATGTTCCATGAGGTTACTCTCGTTCTGTAGCTGCAGCAGCGGTTCATGTTCCATGAGGTTACTCTCGTTCTGTAGCTGCAGCAGCGCGGTTCATGTTCCATGAGGTTACTCTCGTTCTGTAGCTGCAGCAGCGCGGTTCATGTTCCATGAGGTTACTCTCGTTCTGTAGCTGCAGCAGCGTGGTCCATGTTCCATGAGGTTACTCTCGTTCTGTAGCTGCAGCAGCGCGGTCCATGTTCCATGAGGTTACTCTCGCTGTAGCTGCAGCAGCGGTCCATGTTCCATGAGGTTACTCTCGTTCTGTAGCTGCAGCAGCGCGGTCCATGTTCCATGAGGTTACTCTCGTTCTGTAGCTGCAGCAGCGCGGTCCATGTTCCATGAGGTTACTCTCGTTCTGTAGCTGCAGCAGCGCGGTCCATGTTCCATGAGGTTACTCTCGTTCTGTAGCTGCAGCAGCAGTTCATGTTCCATGAGGTTACTCTCGTTCTGTAGCTGCAGCAGCAGTTCATGTTCCATGAGGTTACTCTCGTTCTGTAGCTGCAGCAGCGCGGTCCATGTTCCATGAGGTTACTCTCATTCTGTAGCTGCAGCAGCGCGTATGTTCCATGAGGTTACTCTCGTTCTGTAGCAGCAGCAGTTCATGTTCCATGAGGTTACTCTCGTTCTGTAGCTGCAGCAGCGCGGTCCATGTTCCATGAGGTTACTCTCGTTCTGTAGCTGCAGCAGCAGTTCATGTTCCATGAGGTTACTCTCATTCTGTAGCTGCAGCAGCGCGGTCATGTTCCATGAGGTTACTCTCGTTCTGTAGCTGCAGCAGCGCGGTCCATGCCATGAGGTTACTCTCGCTGTAGCTGCAGCAGCAGTTCATGTTCCATGAGGTTACTCTCGTTCTGTAGCTGCAGCAGCGCGGTCCATGTTCCATGAGGTTACTCTCGTTCTGTAGCTGCAGCAGCGCGGTCCATGTTCCATGAGGTTACTCTCATTCTGTAGCTGCAGCAGCGCGTTCCATGTTCCATGAGGTTACTCTCGTTCTGTAGCTGCAGCAGCGTTCGGTCCATGTTGCAGCATGAGGTTACTCTCGTTCTGTAGCTGCAGCAGCGCGGTCCATGTTCCATGAGGTTACTCTCGTTCTGTAGCTGCAGCAGCGCGGTTCATGTTCCATGAGGTTACTCTCGTTCTGTAGCTGCAGCAGCGCGGTCCATGTTCCATGAGGTTACTCTCGTTCTGTAGCTGCAGCAGCGCGGTCCATGTTCCATGAGGTTACTCTCGTTCTGTAGCTGCAGCAGCAGTTCATGTTCCATGAGGTTACTCTCGTTCTGTAGCTGCAGCAGCGCGGTCCATGTTCCATGAGGTTACTCTCGTTCTGTAGCTGCAGCAGCGCGGTTCATGTTCCATGAGGTTACTCTCGTTCTGTAGCTGCAGCAGCGCGGTTCATGTTCCATGAGGTTACTCTCGTTCTGTAGCTGCAGCAGCAGTTCATGTTCCATGAGGTTACTCTCGTTCTGTAGCTGCAGCAGCGCGGTCCATGTTCCATGAGGTTACTCTCGTTCTGTAGCTGCAGCAGCGCGGTCCATGTTCCATGAGGTTACTCTCATTCTGTAGCTGCAGCAGCGCGGTCCATGTTCCATGAGGTTACTCTCGTTCTGTAGCTGCAGCAGCATGTTCCATGAGGTTACTCTCGTCCATGTTCCATGAGGTTACTCTCGTTCTGTAGCTGCAGCAGCGTGTTCATGTTCCATGAGGTTACTCTCGTTCTGTAGCTGCAGCAGCAGTTCATGTTCCATGAGGTTACTCTCGTTCTGTAGCTGCAGCAGCAGTTCATGTTCCATGAGGTTACTCTCATTCTGTAGCTGCAGGTCCATGAGGTTACTCTCGTTCTGTAGCTTGTTCCATGAGGTTACTCTCGTTCTGTAGCTGCAGCAGCGCGGTCCATGTTCCATGAGGTTACTCTCGTTCTGTAGCTGCAGCAGCAGTTCATGTTCCATGAGGTTACTCTCATTCTGTAGCTGCAGCAGCGCGTCCTCTCGTTCTGTAGCTGCAGCAGCGCGGTTCATGTTCCATGAGGTTACTCTCTTCTGTAGCTGCTGTTCCATGAGGTTACTCTCGCTGTAGCTGCAGCAGCGCGGTCCATGTTCCATGAGGTTACTCTCGTTCTGTAGCTGCAGCAGCAGTTCATGTTCCATGAGGTTACTCTCGTTCTGTAGCTGCAGCAGCGCGGTCCATGTTCCATGAGGTTACTCTCGTTCTGTAGCTGCAGCAGCAGTTCATGTTCCATGAGGTTACTCTCCTTCTGTAGCTGCAGCAGCGGTCCATGTTCCATGAGGTTACTCTCGTTCTGTAGCTGCAGCAGCGCGGTCCATGTTCCATGAGGTTACTCTCGTTCTGTAGCTGCAGCAGCGCGTTCATGTTCCATGAGGTTACTCTCGTTCTGTAGCTCAGCAGCTGCAGCAGCAGTTCATGTTCCATGAGGTTACTCTCGTTCTGTAGCTGCAGCAGCGCGGTCCATGTTCCATGAGGTTACTCTCGTTCTGTAGCTGCAGCAGCGCGGTCATGTTCCATGAGGTTACTCTCATTCTGTAGCTGCAGCAGCGCGGTCCATGTTCCATGAGGTTACTCTCGTTCTGTAGCTGCAGCAGCGGTCCATGTTCCATGAGGTTACTCTCGTTCTGTAGCTGCAGCAGCGGTTCATGTTCCATGAGGTTACTCTCGTTCTGTAGCTGCAGCAGCGCGGTCCATGTTCCATGAGGTTACTCTCGTTCTGTAGCTGCAGCAGCGCGGTTCATGTTCCATGAGGTTACTCTCGTTCTGTAGCTGCAGCAGCAGTTCATGTTCCATGAGGTTACTCTCGTTCTGTAGCTGCAGCAGCGCGGTCCATGTTCCATGAGGTTACTCTCGTTCTGTAGCTGCAGCAGCGCGGTCCATGTTCCATGAGGTTACTCTCGTTCTGTAGCTGCAGCAGCAGTTCATGTTCCATGAGGTTACTCTCGTTCTGTAGCTGCAGCAGCAGTTCATGTTCCATGAGGTTACTCTCATTCTGTAGCTGCAGCAGCAGTTCATGTTCCATGAGGTTACTCTCGTTCTGTAGCTGCAGCAGCGCGGTCCATGTTCCATGAGGTTACTCTCGTTCTGTAGCTGCAGCAGCAGTTCATGTTCCATGAGGTTACTCTCATTCTGTAGCTGCAGCAGCGCGGTTCATGTTCCATGAGGTTACTCTCGTTCTGTAGCTGCAGCAGCGCGGTTCATGTTCCATGAGGTTACTCTCGTTCTGTAGCTGCAGCAGCGCGGTTCATGTTCCATGAGGTTACTCTCGTTCTGTAGCTGCAGCAGCGTGGTTCATGTTCCATGAGGTTACTCTCATTCTGTAGCTGCAGCAGCGCGGTTCATGTTCCATGAGGTTACTCTCGTTCTGTAGCTGCAGCAGCGCAGTCCATGTTCCATGAGGTTACTCTCATTCTGTAGCTGCAGCAGCAGTTCATGTTCCATGAGGTTACTCTCGTTCTGTAGCTGCAGCAGCGCGGTCCATGTTCCATGAGGTTACTCTCGTTCTGTAGCTGCAGCAGCGCGGTTCATGTTCCATGAGGTTACTCTCATTCTGTAGCTGCAGCAGCGCGGTCCATGTTCCATGAGGTTACTCTCGTTCTGTAGCTGCAGCAGCGCGGTCCATGTTCCATGAGGTTACTCTCGTTCTGTAGCTGCACGCAGCAGTTCATGTTCCATGAGGTTACTCTCGTTCTGTAGCTGCAGCAGCGCGGTCCATGTTCCATGAGGTTACTCTCGTTCTGTAGCTGCAGCAGCGCGGTCCATGTTCCATGAGGTTACTCTCGTTCTGTAGCTGCAGCAGCGCGGTTCATGTTCCATGAGGTTACTCTCGTTCTGTAGCTGCAGCAGCGCGGTCCATGTTCCATGAGGTTACTCTCGTTCTGTAGCTGCAGCAGCAGTTCATGTTCCATGAGGTTACTCTCATTCTGTAGCTGCAGCAGCGCGGTTCATGTTCCATGAGGTTACTCTCGTTCTGTAGCTGCAGCAGCAGTTCATGTTCCATGAGGTTACTCTCGTTCTGTAGCTGCAGCAGCAGTTCATGTTCCATGAGGTTACTCTCGTTCTGTAGCTGCAGCAGCAGTTCATGTTCCATGAGGTTACTCTCATTCTGTAGCTGCTGCAGTTCATGCCATGAGGTTACTCTCGTTCTGTAGCTGCAGCAGCGCGGTCCATGTTCCATGAGGTTACTCTCGTTCTGTAGCTGCAGCAGCGCGGTCCATGTTCCATGAGGTTACTCTCGTTCTGTAGCTGCAGCAGCGCGGTTCATGTTCCATGAGGTTACTCTCGTTCTGTAGCTGCAGCAGCGCGGTCCATGTTCCATGAGGTTACTCTCGTTCTGTAGCTGCAGCAGCGCGGTCCATGTTCCATGAGGTTACTCTCGTTCTGTAGCTGCAGCAGCGCGGTCCATGTTCCATGAGGTTACTCTCATTCTGTAGCTGCAGCAGCGCGGTCATGTTCCATGAGGTTACTCTCGTTCTGTAGCTGCAGCAGCAGTTCATGTTCCATGAGGTTACTCTCGTTCTGTAGCTGCAGCAGCAGTTCATGTTCCATGAGGTTACTCTCGTTCTGTAGCTGCAGCAGCGCGGTCCATGTTCCATGAGGTTACTCTCGTTCTGTAGCTGCAGCAGCAGTTCATGTTCCATGAGGTTACTCTCGTTCTGTAGCTGCAGCAGCGCGGTCCATGTTCCATGAGGTTACTCTCGTTCTGTAGCTGCAGCAGCGTGGTTCATGTTCCATGAGGTTACTCTCGTTCTGTAGCTGCAGCAGCGGTTCATGTTCCATGAGGTTACTCTCGTTCTGTAGCTGCAGCAGCGGTCCATGTTCCATGAGGTTACTCTCGTTCTGTAGCTGCAGCAGCGCGGTTCATGTTCCATGAGGTTACTCTCATTCTGTAGCTGCAGCAGCGCGGTTCATGTTCCATGAGGTTACTCTCATTCTGTAGCTGCAGCAGCGCGGTTCATGTTCCATGAGGTTACTCTCGTTCTGTAGCTGCAGCAGCGCGTTCATGTTCCATGAGGTTACTCTCGTTCTGTAGCTGCAGCAGCAGTTCATGTTCCATGAGGTTACTCTCGTTCTGTAGCTGCAGCAGCGCGGTCCATGTTCCATGAGGTTACTCTCGTTCTGTAGCTGCAGCAGCGCGGTTCATGTTCCATGAGGTTACTCTCGTTCTGTAGCTGCAGCAGCAGTTCATGTTCCATGAGGTTACTCTCATTCTGTAGCTGCAGCAGCGCGGTCCATGTTCCATGAGGTTACTCTCGTTCTGTAGCTGCAGCAGCAGTTCATGTTCCATGAGGTTACTCTCGTTCTGTAGCTGCAGCAGCGCGGTTCATGTTCCATGAGGTTACTCTCGTTCTGTAGCTGCAGCAGCGCGGTCCATGTTCCATGAGGTTACTCTCGTTCTGTAGCTGCAGCAGCAGTTCATGTTCCATGAGGTTACTCTCGTTCTGTAGCTGCAGCAGCGGTTCATGTTCCATGAGGTTACTCTCGTTCTGTAGCTGCAGCAGCGCGGTTCATGTTCCATGAGGTTACTCTCGTTCTGTAGCTGCACGCAGCAGTTCATGTTCCATGAGGTTACTCTCATTCTGTAGCTGCAGCAGCGCGGTCCATGTTCCATGAGGTTACTCTCGTTCCGTAGCTGCAGCAGCGCGGTCCATGTTCCATGAGGTTACTCTCGTTCTGTAGCTGCAGCAGCGCGGTCCATGTTCCATGAGGTTACTCTCATTCTGTTGCAGCAGCAGTGTTCCATGAGGTTACTCTCATTCTGTAGCTGCAGCAGCGCGGTCCATGTTCCATGAGGTTACTCTCGTTCTGTAGCTGCAGCAGCGCGTTCATGTTCCATGAGGTTACTCTCGTTCTGTAGCTGCAGCAGTTATGTTCCATGAGGTTACTCTCGTTCTGTAGCTGCAGCAGCGCGGTTCATGTTCCATGAGGTTACTCTCGTTCTGTAGCTGCAGCAGCGCGGTCCATGTTCCATGAGGTTACTCTCATTCTGTAGCTGCACGCAGCAGTTCATGTTCCATGAGGTTACTCTCGTTCTGTAGCTGCAGCAGCGCGGTTCATGTTCCATGAGGTTACTCTCGTTCTGTAGCTGCAGCAGCGCGGTTCATGTTCCATGAGGTTACTCTCGTTCTGTAGCTGCAGCAGCGCGGTTCATGTTCCATGAGGTTACTCTCGTTCTGTAGCTGCAGCAGCGCGGTTCATGTTCCATGAGGTTACTCTCGTTCTGTAGCTGCAGCAGCAGTTCATGTTCCATGAGGTTACTCTCGTTCTGTAGCTGCAGCAGCGCGGTCCATGTTCCATGAGGTTACTCTCGTTCTGTAGCTGCAGCAGCGCGGTCCATGTTCCATGAGGTTACTCTCGTTCTGTAGCTGCAGCAGCGCGGTCCATGTTCCATGAGGTTACTCTCGTTCTGTAGCTGCAGCAGCGCGGTTCATGTTCCATGAGGTTACTCTCGTTCTGTAGCTGCAGCAGCAGTTCATGTTCCATGAGGTTACTCTCGTTCTGTAGCTGCAGCAGCGCGGTTCATGTTCCATGAGGTTACTCTCGTTCTGTAGCTGCAGCAGCGCGGTCCATGTTCCATGAGGTTACTCTCGTTCTGTAGCTGCAGCAGCGCAGTCCATGTTCCATGAGGTTACTCTCGTTCTGTAGCTGCAGCAGCGCGGTTCATGTTCCATGAGGTTACTCTCGTTCTGTAGCTGCAGCAGCGCGGTCCATGTTCCATGAGGTTACTCTCGTTCTGTAGCTGCAGCAGCAGTTCATGTTCCATGAGGTTACTCTCGTTCTGTAGCTGCAGCAGCGCGGTCCATGTTCCATGAGGTTACTCTCGTTCTGTAGCTGCAGCAGCGCGGTCCATGTTCCATGAGGTTACTCTCGTTCTGTAGCTGCAGCAGCGCGGTCCATGTTCCATGAGGTTACTCTCGTTCTGTAGCTGCAGCAGCAGTTCATGTTCCATGAGGTTACTCTCATTCTGTAGCTGCAGCAGCGCGGTCCATGTTCCATGAGGTTACTCTCGTTCTGTAGCTGCAGCAGCGCGGTCCATGTTCCATGAGGTTACTCTCGTTCTGTAGCTGCAGCAGCGCGTTCATGTTCCATGAGGTTACTCTCGTTCTGTAGCTGCAGCAGCGCGGTCCATGTTCCATGAGGTTACTCTCGTTCTGTAGCTGCAGCAGCGCGGTCCATGTTCCATGAGGTTACTCTCGTTCTGTAGCTGCAGCAGCGTGGTCCATGTTCCATGAGGTTACTCTCGTTCTGTAGCTGCAGCAGCGCGGTTCATGTTCCATGAGGTTACTCTCGTTCTGTAGCTGCAGCAGCGCGGTCCATGTTCCATGAGGTTACTCTCGTTCTGTAGCTGCAGCAGCGCGGTTCATGTTCCATGAGGTTACTCTCGTTCTGTAGCTGCAGCAGCGCGGTCCATGTTCCATGAGGTTACTCTCGTTCTGTAGCTGCAGCAGCGTGGTTCATGTTCCATGAGGTTACTCTCGTTCTGTAGCTGCAGCAGCGCAGTCCATGTTCCATGAGGTTACTCTCGTTCTGTAGCTGCAGCAGCAGTTCATGTTCCATGAGGTTACTCTCGTTCTGTAGCTGCAGCAGCGCGGTCCATGTTCCATGAGGTTACTCTCGTTCTGTAGCTGCAGCAGCGCGTTCATGTTCCATGAGGTTACTCTCGTTCTGTAGCTGCAGCAGCGCGGTCCATGTTCCATGAGGTTACTCTCGTTCTGTAGCTGCAGCACGCGGTTCATGTTCCATGAGGTTACTCTCGTTCTGTAGCTGCAGCAGCGTGGTTCATGTTCCATGAGGTTACTCTCGTTCTGTAGCTGCAGCAGCGTGGTTCATGTTCCATGAGGTTACTCTCGTTCTGTAGCTGCAGCAGCGTGGTTCATGTTCCATGAGGTTACTCTCGTTCTGTAGCTGCAGCAGCGCGGTTCATGTTCCATGAGGTTACTCTCGTTCTGTAGCTGCAGCAGCGTGGTTCATGTTCCATGAGGTTACTCTCGTTCTGTAGCTGCAGCAGCGTGGTTCATGTTCCATGAGGTTACTCTCGTTCTGTAGCTGCAGCAGCGCGGTCCATGTTCCATGAGGTTACTCTCGTTCTGTTGCTGCAGCAGCGGTTCATGTTCCATGAGGTTACTCTCGTTCTGTAGCTGCAGCAGCTCCATATATCTAATCCACCTGATGTTTTGTGGACAAAAAGTTTTCCTGAACAAAATACGGCTCAGCTTTACTCCCCAAAACTGGCACATTAATGGTACTTCGTCACAATGACTCAGTCATCAAAGCAATGATAACTACAAGAGTTAGAATAAATGTGTATTTGTAAAAGTGTATTTGTAAAGAGGGACAGGAAACTCCGGTTTTCTTCTTACCTGGGCTTCAAGTTCCAGCTCACCGTTCGCACCCTGCAGATTCCTCTGGCAGCCCCAAGCTGGGCGAGCTATGTCATTTTCTGCTTTCAAAAGTGTTTTCTTCATGTAACCATCCTCAGCCCCCTTAATACAAAAGGATGGAGTAGAAACAGTCGTGATACTATTGGCTTAGTCTTAATTATTTACTGTATCGAAAAATGTCTACTGATTTAGTATTAACATGAACCCTGTTCCCGACAGTCATCTGAAGATAAACAGGACTAGAACCACTGCTACTGACGTTCTGTTCACTCTCTTTCTGTAGAACCACTGCTATTAATGTGTACCACTTAAGTCAGTGCGATGGACTGCATGGAAAAAGCAAAGCTCTGGAAATGACTACCTGACAGACAGATCTGAGGCATTTCTACGGCCAGAAATGATAGAAAGCAGCTTTAGGTGATATTGCTCCAATTACTAGAAATGAATACATCAAAATTAAATTATACTGCCAGGAACAATTACAGTTATAAAACTATTAATCTTATTACATATCAAACACAAGCCTCCTGCCAAAAATGTCATTTGTTAATGAGTACTAACTATCTGTAAATGTTGAAACATTCAACATTCAAAATGAATTAAATGCATGTAGTTTCCAGCTATTGTTGCCAGAAATTAATACATTAGAATTTTTTCACTCAGCTCAGTGCTTTCTTATTTGAAGAACATAAAATTGGATTACTGCTAATGTGCTGCATTCAATGGTCACTTTTAGTTTGGAAGAGCAACACTGAAATCTATATCAGAGTCAGGCGACTAGAAACGTAATATTTCAGGTAATACTCTCCTGTCGAGCCCCGAGTCTGCTTCAGTATGTTAAACTAACTCAATAACAGAAGACAGTGTAATATGTCAAGCTCAGGCCCCTGAAGAACTTCACAATGCGCTGCTTTTATAACACACTCACACATTTCCAATTTGAACACCTTACTGCTGCATATTACTCATTCAGAGATACTTAGGGGTGGCAGTAGGGACTGAGGTTTCT
The DNA here is from genome assembly GCF_017654505.1 of Polyodon spathula. NCBI lineage: Eukaryota > Metazoa > Chordata > Actinopteri > Acipenseriformes > Polyodontidae > Polyodon > Polyodon spathula. Next base: position 105,145,580 of record NC_054535.1, read on the forward strand.
TTAGGATCTCAGTTTAGATTTCTAATTTCTAAACTAAATGTTTTGCTTAAAGTCAAGTGAAGCCCAAATTCACTTCCTGTGTTAAAGGTCATAGAAACCCAAGGGTGCAATCATCTGTAACATGAACAGCCTTATTTACAGCAGTGTGGTAGGATACAGAAGTGCCACAGGAGAGGGAAAACTAAATTCTAGAAAATCTATGAACAATTAAAAATGGGCTCTTTTTCTGGAAATCGGAGTCACATTATATACTGATGCACAATGAAAATGTGCAACAGTCTAAGTTTTATATCAATATTTCATTGGGCACATAAATAACATTATTTACATTTTAAATAGTGAGCAGATAGATCACAGTGCACAGACAGGGAGCACTACCAGCTGCTCTCGCTCTCACTCCACTCAGGCTGGGCAAGTGCCTTCACTGAACCCTCTCTCCACACTGTGCACCAAACAAGCATTTCATTGTCTTTATATAGCATGTGGCCATGGTTTAATTGACAAGCAAGCAATGACACTTTTCAATAAAGCAATTAAACAATGACCCCAAACTTATTAAACTATGTGGCTGTGCACAGGTGGCCATCTTGGCTCTACACTGTTCCTGTCCTGAGCCAAGATGGCTGCCCGCCACAAACACACCACATATTTCTCAGTGTGCAGAGCCTCTGCTCTGCCACACTTGCATAGCTATGTACGTATTGCAGCATGTGGTTAGAAAACTCTCTAATGAGACAAGACCACCAACATTTTTGTAAAACAGAGCAGATCTATGCTATTGAAAACAGATGTTTAAAATTTTATGCAAAGCAAGAGTTTTAGTGTAAAAAGTGCATTGGAAAATCTTGTAATATCTGGAAAGGGGAGCACATTATATTGAGAGAATTCTGGTTAAATGACATACTTGACTGTGTTCCCAGTCTCATTCATCGTTGATGGACCGGGAGTGCTGAATAAACTCCTCACAGCACTGCTGGAACGTCTTCTCTCCCAAGCAGACCTCTTCATCACCACCCCAGCCACGAGACATCTGGACAGATCAGGGCACTGTGAGCAGCTGCAGGTAAATAGAAAAAAATACAGGTAGACAAACATTTCAGATAATACATCATACGTGCAATGAAACAAAGATATGAGCAATGAAGCAGGACAATGCAAGGGCACACAGTGAATGATACAGTGCTGAACCAAAAAAGACTTTGTGTCCCCTCTGGGTAATTGTATTGAACAACAAAAACCATTATCAAACTTCATCCAGAGAATCATATGGCTCTGTACCAATGATCTTTAGATACCTCAAAAACATGTGGTCTCCATCATTGATTACTGTGTTGTGTATTAAATATAAAAAGGGTTCATTTCAATTGGACACGGTATCTCTAGTCAAACTCGACCTAGAGAACAATAGAATACAGTTGTATACAAAGCCAATATCTCAAATCGATAGGTCTTTAGCTTCATCATCATCATCATGAAAACAAAAAGACAAATCAACACAATGTGGCAGACTGTACAGAGTTGAAAGGTCACAGTAAAGCAAGATTTCTCAAAAACAGGAACAAAATGAAGAAAAACATGCAGCATAGACCAGGAAGCAAGATAGAGCCTGTTAGAAAATGAAGGGATCCCAAGACAACACTCATCACAAGTACTGGATTCACTAAAGGGTCCCTTAAACATCTCGAGAATGGGTGGTGCACAATCAGCAAGCAGCCAGGAGAAAGAACCAAGAGATGAGAAGGGTGGAATCAAATTCATTTGAAACCTGTCATGCACTTCTACTGTATGTGCTGTATATTTCCTTTAAATTTAGTGTTGTACCAGTTTAAGTGTTTTAAATTAAAACTACTATTGCTATTAAAACTACTATTGCTATAAAACGTGTTTCTTTCAAAACTGCACATTTGATATCTAGAGGCTGGAAGAACACATGATGTACGTGCAGTAATTCTACTGTGAGCTGTAACCACCTCAAAGGATCAAAACTGAAGTCACTCAACAGAGGACGCTTTAGTTCAGTCAATCAGTGAGCTGTTTTTCTTTTCAAATATTATTTTTTATTTATCCCCCCCCCCCCCCTTGCTTTTTAGACAGAGAGGATCAAATCGCAGCCAGAGACAGAAACGTCTTAGCAAGTCTGACTAACGCAGCTCATGGGAGTTAACAAGGCATTCTGAACTAGCTACAGCATAGAACACAGAGCACACATTCACAGATCTTTAACTCGTTAGTTATTTAAAAACAGATTTTCTAAAAGTCTGTTTCAATGGATTATATAAAAGCATCAACTACAGTCTAGAGAAATGTCATGAATATCAAACCCTGCTGTAACACTCAAACCCTCCACCACTGGACACGTGGTAAGTGAGGCGAGTGACAGAACTTGTAAAGTAAATGGGCAGCTTTTTGTTTATTTTTCGCTTGCTCGCCACGCATTCAGTGCAAGGAGAGCTTTACATATACATAAACTAGCAACTTCCTTTAGTGACCATGACCTGAATCAGGTACGTTAAAACACAGAAGCAAAAGAAATGTGACTACACAACTATCAGGGAAGGGTAAACAGATGGAAATAAGACTCTTATTGCATAGCAGTTTCACCCATTCCAGGTTTTGCTACAAGCTTTATTAGCTACAGTGTATTGATACCAAGCTCAGGTGTGTTCTATTAAACTCCTATTAAAACCAGGAGTGGATCAAAGTGCTAGGCAATGGGAGTCTTATTTCCATCCCTGTAGTTCCATATCCGCACTACCTGAACAATGAGCAATCACCATACATTGAAACCACTCGATTGCCAGCATTCCCACAATCACATCTTCAACACGTGGAGATCTTGCGTTGTTTAGGCAGTGTGGAGAGAGTACAACTATTAAACTGAATGTGTGAGGTCACTGTGAAGTGTCATGGACCTGCCTTGTACAGTATGTTCAGACAAACGGGTGGAACACAAGTAATTAATCACTGAGCTTCCAGCTGAGTCAGGGATTCTCATCAATCAATCAACCAATCAATCAATCAAACCTTGGTAAACTGGCCTGCCCTTCAGCGACAACTTAGTTGTAAATCTGGTCTTTGTCAAGCCTGCTGTTCTGACAGTAGAACTGCAACTGTTTCTTCTACTGCAGGAGCTGATCTGACGATGGAAAGCCAGTGCAGCATGGTTATGGCGATCAAGAGGACATGACTGGACATTTATGAAATAAAGAACCGTTTTTCACCGTCTGTCGATTCTTTTGTATTGCTCACTTCAAAGGACACTACATGAGACTAATTGCTCTGCCACCACACACTTAAATACTAAAGCACTACAAAACAAAAAAGACTTAGTAGAAACGTTTGGTATTGAACTTACTACAGTCATCTCAGAATTTTAAAAATGAGTGTGTAAAAAGTTATGGATGACACCACATGCTTAAACGTGAATTTCTTGCAGTCATTTTGTTTGAACCACATGCGTAGGCCAGTCTACTCACCCAAGTTGTGTGTGTTTTAGTTTGGATCAAACTTTCAATTATTATACAGGCTTACAGTTTGGAGTTATCGAAATCCCCAACTGGAATTGCTTTAAAGTACATCAACCAGCAAGATTTAGCAGGCAATACACGCACATCACTTCATCTAAAAATCTCGCAAATCTTTTCGGAATTTGGAAAGAGATTTATATATATAAAAGCAACACAATTGTGAAGTGAGCTTTCAGTATGCATTAAATCGTGTAGCACCGTGAAGCAATTTAAAAGCCATCTTACAGATACTTTCACAAGAAATAAATAGATCAGACTCTCAAGATTAGCACTTGGGTGATGCGTCCATGCTTTCTACACCAGGAGAATCAGAATGCAGGCTGCCAGCTGTGCTATTGGCACAGAGGCTGGGGGGAGGGAGTCTCTCTGTTCTAGTGTTACTATTGCCATGGTTACCTGCTTCTCTGCAGACTGGCAACGGTCCCCAGACACTGCACTTTTGCCACTCCTCACAGAGGCCAACGAGGGCCATCAAAACCCCTATGGGAGAAAAACCAACAACTCCTTATTCAACTTGGTATGAGCATCAACTTGTTATTGAAAAATAACAATCCCAAGCAATGCCAATATGAGACGTCTCAATTAGAATCGTGCTGAGAGATTTAATCACGTTAAACTGAGCAGCACGCAGGACAAAAAATAAATACAAAAGATCAAACTTAAAAGAGTTTTAAAAAATGGAAATGTACGACTACACGGAACGATTGAAAATGTTTAGGTATTTTTCAGGGTTATAAAATCATTCAACAACAAAAACATTTGGATTGTTCTGTTGCTGTGCAATGTTCAGTGTCGCACAGACACAATGTATCTTCTGAAGAACACAGGATTCTGGTACTTTGTTGGCCTCTGATATGGGCTTTGAGAGTCAGTAATGTCCTCCTTGTAGTTTGTTAGTGGGCCTCAATTTTACTACTTTGCATATGCCAATGGTGGCCAATACATATGATTCATAGAATCTTTGGCCAAATCTGAACAAACAGAATTGTTCCATACATGCAAAATATCCAAACGCCTAAATTACTTTTGAGCAGGGCTGATTGCATAATAGAGTAAGAATCTGCTTCACATTGCACAGCTGGGATTGTATTTGCTACATTTAACCAACAATTGTAAAACGAATTCCAATACTGTATAACAAACATTTACTGTTTCACATTTGCGTGTGTGAGACTACATTTTAGTAACAATCAGCCTGAAGTCTTAAAAGAGCAGAAACATTTCTAATCAAAAACTGAATGCAAGGTCTTGCTGCAATGTGCCTGTCACAAGGCATTAAGGTTTCAAACAAACAAATCAAACTGGAGTTATGGATATGAAACAAAAATAAGTGATTTTCATAACATCCACTTAAGAAATGAACCAACAACTTAGGTCTTTTTCTTTCTTGTGTGGACCACACCACAAAGATCAAAAATGTATTTCACGGTATCTGACCAACTTACAAAAAAAATTCACAGTACTGCTGCAGCCTGTATACTTTTTCTCAAGCTCTGGAAAAAAAAATTCCAGCTGGTAAACAAGTGGTTTGGAAGGTTGTCTGTGTAACATTATAGCTGAAGTTATACGCCAGAATTGGGGTATTGAATTATAGCTTAAATCACAAGAACGGCACCCACCAGACAGTAATGAGCTTTCTGTTTACACTGGCTTTCCTCACATGGGATGTTCTACCAGCCCCAGCTTGGCAAGCTTTAAGTAAACTTTCATTTGTTTCAAGCATACGAAGGATAGTGGAAAGAGTGAACATACCATTTGTATTTAATTTTTAAAACCGCTTAGTTACATTCTTGTAAATTTTAAAGTGCTTACGTGAAAGTTTTTTTTTTTTTAACTAACCATAACTAGAAAAGTATTCCATAAACTTTCCACGCCATGTACATCCATTCACTGAAGAGGTCACAAATGTGTAATCTTAAAACAAATTTACACTCAAACAAACACATACTTTCATTTAAAACACCTGTTACTACACTAGGTTAAAGACAGATCTTTTTCAAAGCCTTGCTTTTAGATGGTTTTGTACTTTCATGATCATTTCACCTGGAGTGTGAAATTGCTCTTTCCTGGCGGTAACCAATCAGCTGCTTCCTCCAATGACTACTGTGCTTTGCAGTAAGAAAGATGCAGGACTCGAGGTCACGGTTAATGCTGATGAAGTCAATGAATTGACCACAAAATTCTAGGAGCCTAACACTGGACTGACTTCCTCATGACATTACAACTCTACTGTCCCTGTCTATGATCGATCGATCAATAGATAGATAGATAGATATAGAAAGATAGAGACAGAGATGCTCTTTATGAGAAATTCAACAGCCCATCCTTGTTTCCTGTGCATCACTTTCTTGCCCATGTATAATACCGTCTGTTGCCATAAGAATGGTTATTAGATTAACTAGGTTTGAAGGGGTTGATCTGATCAAATTATACAGTCGGCTTTTTAGAGCATTTTACAGCACTGGAGACTCATCCTGAATAGAATCAACCACTTGGGATCCTGGCATTACCCCTAAACCTGGAATCTGATGCGATCCAGTTGGACACCCTGAAAATGTTCCTCAAACGCTCTGAAATGTTTTTTTTGTTTTGTTTGTTTTATTTACTATTTGAATTAAAATCTAGAAAATAATAATATTCAAAGTTCCTTAAAATTAGTTGTATTTAATTCAATTGAAATTTCGATATTCCAAAACTAAAGAGAAGCATTGCAAACACTCTGCTGCAGATTTCCTCTTCCTCTGCTGTCTGCCTACTGCAAACGCTGGAGCGGACACTCCCCATCACATGATCAAGCAGGCTAGCAGGAAACACACACATGTGGGAAAGCGCAGCAAAATCTATAGCAACTGCTCTCAGTGTACAATCAGGTAGCAGATGTGTGGACAGTGTGGTCTTTAGCAACCCATCAGTTTCATATTAGACCTTTTCCTGGCTTGAAACAAATGGCACCTTCTCTTTTCCACGACACATCACAGAGAAACCACATTCATGACATCAACCATGCTACTTTCAGTTTTTATCATGCTGTATTCTCTACATCAGCATGGCTGATGTAAAGTCCACCTGTTTTAAAAAAGATACCCTGAGGCACCTTTTCGAATTCCATTCAACTGCAGTCATTCAAAACAGTGACATCACAAAAGTCCAACTACCTCAGCCACTGAAAGGCATTCTGTCTTCATCAACCAATGAAATTGACAAAGGACTAAAAAAAGGTTGCTACTGATTAGAAAACAAATACAGCTGGATTGTGTACCTGTATATTAATGATAAAGCAGTATATAACACATTTATAGGACTGCGTGCGCCTGTGTATGCGTTGTATCAGCACTCACTGCTCGTAAACTGGCCTCTGCTTTCAGCCTCAGTCCGTTCCCTTCTACTTGTCCCATAACCCTAAAATGAACAACATTTTATAAAGATCCATCTTGCACAAAACAACATAAACATTTTTGGTGATATCAAAAGACTTGCCAAGCTCAAAGCCGCTGAATCCATCAAATAGGAAATGTGCAATAAACATAACACTACATGCAGAGTTGACATTCAGAAGCTACACTGACAGTGTGAGCCCTCAGGTAGATTCTCACTGCCAGGGCAACACTGAGAACTGATTCTGCATTGACTGATGCCAATACAATGTGTTCAAACTAATAAATTAACATCAGCCTGTTGTCCATGGTCCATAACAAAGTCCAAGAGTCTTTAAGGTCACCCAGGTACTGGGTGCAGGCATTTCTGCAGAACTCCAGCTAGCACCTGCTCCATCAGTCGCTTCAACTTTGCTGGAGCATTACACAGTCTGAAGGGCATGACCGTGAACTGCCAGAGACCCTGTCCAATGGAGAACATGTTCTTCGGACTTGCCTCAGGAGCCAGCTTGACCTGCCAGCAGCCACGCTGCAGGTCGAGGGAGCTGAACGAGCGAGAGCCCGCTATACTGTCCAGGGCAGGGCCTCGTCGATTCTGGGAGGGGGTATGAGTCCTTGTGGGTCACTGCATTAAGTTACCTGTAGTCTACACAGAACTGCAGAAACCCAGCCTTTTACTTCACCAGCAGCACAGCAGGTGCAGCCCACCGGCTGGCTAATGGCTAGATTACCTTGGCAGCTGCCAGCGCATATGTATAAGGGGAATGACATCTCAACAGATTAAATGGTTTGTAAACATAAGGTAAAACATATATGTTAAAAAAGCATGTGTTCAGTTGCGCGCCAAATATATAAATCAGTAACTCAGAAAAGTGAAAGTCCTGTGCTTATTTTACAGCACTAGTAAGAGGGCAGTGGTTGTCCACAAACCAGTGCTAAGCTGTGTCTCTACAGCTAAGCAAAAAGCAAGACACACTGTTCAGCATGTATGGTTAGACAGCTTTAACTTCATCTCCCAAACAGGGTCAGAATCTGTAACAGCAGTGCATCGCACAACACTGTCTGTTACACTAGAAGCCTAACAAAAACCATACTGACTTGTCTCTTCACAAAGCCTTCATGTAGTGTAATGAGGAGCATGGCCCCGTGCTCGCTACACATTTCCTTATTATTAAATACTGACACTGCACGGTTATCTATCTCCCATAACACGTCTGTAACACATCACCGGCTGGGTTCACACGAAAATTCATGATTAGTGCTAATCGTGGTTTGTAAAAGCTTGTCTTTTAAAAGCAAAAACCAACAGTCAGACAACCGTGCAACACAAGCTGATAACTGAAAGCATTAAGTTATGCTACAGTCTGTAGATGACCGCACGTTTGATGTCACTTTTAACTGTCCCTTTACTTTGGGTATGCAGATATCTGACTGCTGTATGTATTGAAAACAATTAAAATGCAGACCCTAAATGCAACATATGCCATTTGTTTTACATCAAACTCTATGCGTTCAAGTGTACACTGTGTTTCTACTGTAGTTTTCTAACAGGTTGTTTTGCAAGGCAACAAAAGGTAAAACACGTCCCGTCTCCAAACTGTCGTGCAATCATCTTTGAAAAACGGAGCAGTAAACAAAGCACGTATTTCAGCGTTGTTGATGCATCAGTGGCAGGGAAGTGCTGCCTTAAAAACGGATTCATCTTTGCTACCCACACCTAAATTGACCGTTTATGCATGTTTAAAAAATGGACACATGCTTGCAACACTCACGTAGAACTTTAGGTTGACAAAAAATTCGGCACATTTTTAACAAGGAACTTCCGGGATACTGCTCCTGCAGAGGGGAGTTGAGAGAATAGCAAATGCTATTCAGCAGGTCGGTTTCAAGTCGCCCTTGCTGGGGAATTACTGTAGACTAGGAAGGTTTCTCCAACACAGCAGATTAGTAGGGGAGGCACGTTTGCACAGGTTTCTCCCCAGTCAAGCTGTGTCGGTTTACCGTGCATCTGCAACATAGTAAGTTCACACTGATTTGACAGATGTCTGTTGTGTGTGTTTTGTAAATATAGGCTATCCGCTTGTTTCCGTTATAAACTTTTGTTTACCGCGGCGACACCTGTCAACCGAGAAATGGCACCCTCCAAAATGTATTCTTGGGAAGACTGAAAGTCGGGGTCAAGAAACAGCTGTTGAAGTTAATGTTTCTCCCTCCCACTCCGTCTGACTGAAATGCCCTGCCAAGACAAAATGGATAAACTAGCATCAGTTTTCCTTTTCGGGGGATGAGCAAAAGCCATTTGTCATGTAGCCTAAGCATTGCAATGCCCTGTGTCGATACGAGGGTCTGCCAGTCAGTATTCTTTCCAGTAGACGTGTGTAATATTCTTTAAACCACGCTTTGAAATGATTAGGATATAGTCCACAAAGAAGCTCTACTATATTCGATGCAACACATCGAGCTTTTCCTACCACAGTATTTCGTCTTTCTACAAACTTCCCGTGCTGTTATAAGAACTTTATGACAGGGCTGTAATCACATCTTTTCTGAAGGATGCAATAACCATGATTTAGAAAATTGCTGCAAAAATATAAATAATATATATATATTCACCAGGATGCGGTAACTTACAGAAAAAAACGTGATTTTGAGACCTTTCAAATACAGCCATGATATTGTGAAGCAGGTGTTGTGATTTCCCAATATCACCTGATTTCTCACGCATTCAAAACACACAATGACATCCTGCATTTTGATTTTCGAAAAATAAACCATTTAATAAGTGAATGTGTTTTTCTGATAGTTGTTGTGTAGGTGCTCTGCAGTTTTATACGTGGCTAACCAGGAATGCAGTTACCCTCTTCATTTGACTGACAGTCACTGCTTAAGAGGGTCCCAGTTCAAGGTAATTTAGGGCAGTGTATCCTTGTGCTATAATTGCAGAGGGGAAATGCAAGTAGTAAAAATTCAGGAATGCAGAAAACACACAAGAGGACAAAACAGATAGAAGGGGGAATGGGTTAAAAAAGGATGATTGCACCTCAATTAAAATACTTGATAGAAAAAAGAAAAGAATGAAGATTACCAGTTCAGTAGAACATGGAAGGACTGCAGGTAGCCTGCCTGCATACCACTCAAAAGCCTTTTTAATATCCACTGCTGTAAATGTGCTGTCCAGTTGAGCCTGTCATGTGTTGCTGTTTAAGCAACTAGTATCAACTAGTATCAAGTTTGACTTTCATAGTGTTGCTTGTGCATGCTTTTTTTCATTATGAACAAATACAAAGCCATGTTTACATCAGGTGATTTTTTCTGGCACCATTTCAAGCAATTGTCACATGTCAAGCTTGTTTAGATGTTGTATCTTGAACTGTTCACGAGGTGAAATTGCTTAAAAATGTCACCTACAGTAAGTTGCTTCATAAGTTGACAGAAAAAAAGTTCTGATGTTAAGGTGTTTCATGGGCTTTACCAGTAATGCAAATACTGCCACCTAGACACTGGAGGACAACACTCAACTATGTCCTATGATGAATTTTTTTTTGCATTAAGTTTGTTAGTTGTGTTGTTAATGTTTTCTAAAAAAAAAACATATTTATTTAGATTGAAGGGTATTGAACATGTATACATAACAAAGATGTTTACATTTTTAAAGAGTCTATTGGTCACATAATACAAACAAATAAAAAAGCTGCTAAAGCAAGGGTTATTGATGGCATTGATATTTTCTGCAAGTGCAAGTAAAAGATGGACTTCACTCATGTTTACAGTGCATGTCGTTTTATTCATCGGTTGATTGCCCAGTCTATTGCCAGTAGTATGTATTACAATTGGGGTCAATGGATAAAACAAGAGTGAATAAAACAACAAAAGACTGGAGCATGAGAAAATGAGAACATGAGAGCATGTGAAACTAAGAGCATGAGAGCATGTGAAACGGAGAGCATGAGAACATGAGAGCATATGAAACTAAGAGCATGAAAGCATGAGAACATGAGAGCATGAGAAACTAGGAACATGAGAACCTGAGAACATGAAAGCATGAGAACATGAGAGCATGAGAACCTGAGAACATGAAAGCATTAGAACATGAGAGCATGAGAAACTAGGAACTTGAGAACCTGAGAACATGAAAGCATGATAGCATGAGAACATGAAAGCATGAGAACATGAGAGCATGAGAACATGAGAACATGAATGCATTAGAACATGAGAGCATGAGAAACTAGGAACATGAGAACCTGAGAACATGAAAGCATTAGAACATGAGAACATGAGAGAATGAGAAACTAGGAACATGAGAACCTGAGAACATGAAAGCATGAGAACATGAGAGCATGAGAACATGAGAATGAGAGCATGAGAACATGAAAAACTAGGAACATGAGAGCATGAGAACCTGAGAACATGAAAGCATTAGAACATGAGAGCATGAGAAACTAGGAACATGAGAACATGAGAACATGAAAGCATGAGAACATGAGAACCTGAGAACATGAAAGCATTAGAACATGATAGCATGAGAAACTAGGAACATGAGAACCTGAGAACATGAAAGCATTAGAACATGAGAACATGAGAGCATGAGAAACTAGGAACATGAGAACATGAAAGCATTAGAACATGAGAACATGAGAGCATGAGAAACTAGGAACATGAGAACCTGAGAACATGAAAGCATGAGAACATGAGAGCATGAGAGCAAGAAAAACTAGGAACATGAGAGCATGAGAACCTGAGAACATGAAAGCATTAGAACATGAGAGCATGAGAAACTAGGAACATGAGAACCTGAGAACATGAAAGCATGATAGCATGAGAACATGAAAGCATGAGAGCATGAAAAACTAGGAACATGAGAGCATGAGAACCTGAGAACATGAAAGCATGAGAACATGAGAGCGTGAGAACATGAGAGCGTGAGAGCATTTACAAACAAGAGGAGGCCATTCTGCCCATCAGCACTTGTCTGCTTCCTAGCAGCTGAATGATTGCAACACTTTGTCCAGTTGGTGTCACTGTGTTTAAAGAAATGTGTCCTATCCTCTGTCTTAAGTCTGTCTCCACTTCATTTTCAATGGTCCTCTGGTCCCGGTTTCAGTGCTGGACCTAAAGGTCCTGGAGTAAAATAGATAGAAAGAGCCCAAGATGAGACCTCACTCCTATATGCATTCATGTGTAAATGGATTGAAAGAGCCCAGGTGAGACCTCACTGCTATACACATTCCTGTGTAAATGGATTGAAAGAGCCCAGGTGAGACCTCACTGCTATACGCATTCCTGTGTAAATGGATTGAAAGAGCCCAGGTGAGACCTCACTGCTATAAGCATTCCTATTGAAAGAGCCCAGGTGAGACCTCACTGCTATAAGCATTCCTATTGAAAGAGCCCAGGTGAGACCTCACTGCTATACGCATTCCTGTGTAAATGGATTGAAAGAGCCCAGGTGAGACCTCACTGCTATAAGCATTCCTATTGAAAGAGCCCAGGTGAGACCTCACTGCTATACACATTCCTGTGTAAATGGATTGAAAGTGCCCAGGTGAGACTTCACTGCTGTAGCCATCTCCAATGCTGACCCTTTGATTTGTTGGAATGACACCCTGTTCTTTGTCCTACTGGGTTGAATATAGAACTACACTCACAGTATGAGAGATCATATAAAAAGCTTTTAATAGAACCAGATTCATAACATTTTATATCCATTTACTTTTATATTTATGAAAGTACAAAAGTCTGAGTTGTTTATTTGTGGTTTGGCAATTTTACTGTCTGTGTTTTGTTTATCAGCATTCCAAAAAAGTTCCCTGTGTAATTCTGAGTTTAATGAAATGTAATCTAAATGTAAGAAAACTCACCCATTATATATTTAATGTTTGCACAGACTTTTTTCATTTTAATTATCTTCTATAGCTTTTAAGTTGCTGACACTAAAACAATTATTATTTACATAGTAGTTCCAAGGGCCCAACCCCAGAGTAAAGCAATGTTTTTTTTATTATTATTATGGGGTAACATAAGAGCCATTAGTTCATGAACTTCAGTTAATTTGGTCAAATGTGACCCACCCAGAAAACTGCATAAAACTTGCAACTTGCAGCTCTACATCATGTGGCGCCCGTTCCCAGCACCAATGGTTGTTTTTCCTGTGACTGACATCTTTTCAGTGTCGACTGAATTCCTTGTGTGACTTGATATGAACTGGAAGTGTAGCCTTGAAGTTTCTGCAAGGATTGATCAATATATTTTCTTCACTAATACCTTGAAATAAAATATCATAACAAATATCAACTTCACCACAACGTGCATGTGTTTCATATAAGCAACAATTAGACCTACAAAGCCATGGCAATGCATGTTAGGCAAGGTTTACTGGAATCGTTGTGTTATGTATTTTAATTAAATTGAAAATTTACAGAACAGGAATCATATGAAGTAAACATAATATATTCCTCAGAATCCACAACTATCCGATTCCTAGGATAACACTGAAATTACAACACCACTATCCTCTCAGCAGCTTTTAGAAAGTACCACATAGCAAAACAAACAACAGCTGCGATCATGAAGTGTTAGCTTTAAATAACTATACAGTGCTCCCCCTTTACAATGTTGTAGCCAGGAACCACAGGTAAGAGCCTGTGGCAGAATGAGCGTAGTGGTGGTGAAAAACAATAGACTCCAGTGAGTTTGTGTGCCTGGTTTTATTATCCTTTTCACAAGGTCACCAAAACGCACTCAAACGAAATAATAATAACAATAAACAAACAAACAAGCCGGGTACACAACAATGTGTAACCCGACAAAAATAAGGAAGCCGGGGTACACAACAATGTGTAACCCGACCAAATAAAGTAAAACAGGGTTGCAGTCCCAAAATAAACAAACAACAAAAACAGTCTGTCTTCCCTTTGTACTCCGCGAATCAGGAAAAACACGCGGGGTAATAATCCGGCACTCCTGACACAACAATGTCGCTCCTCCAAAGCATTCCAGGAGCGTCCCGTTAGTGCTCTAAAATACAAAAGGAGATCGGTTAGCAGGTCAGCCCACAACAAAGACGTCCCGTCTTTCAACTCTCTCTCTCTCTCTCTCTCTCTCTCTCTCTCTCTCTCTCTCTCTCTCAGTTCCTTGTCAGAAGGAACAGAACCGTGGGCCACGCCCCCATTTGTACGCTCTGTCCCGTCCCGATTGGTCAGCGAGGGCAACCACCGTCAACCTATCCCTGATTGCCACCGCGCTTCCCGACAGGGTCAATGACGGCTCCTCCCCTTTTCCAGGTGGCTGACTTCCACCTCCCCTGGGGGTGAGTGCTCCTTCTCCCTAACGTCCTCACTGGTCGGAAGGAAGATCTAAAACAAGAATCCATTCTCTCTTTGTCACATATCCCACCGCTCAGAGTGGAGCCGAAGGAACACTCGGCCAAATCTACCATTCCCATTACACCCCCCTCCCGGGAAAAATAATCCGCATTTTGATGATCTTTCCCAGCACGATGTACCATACGATATATATAAGGTTGCAATGCCAAATACCACCGAGTTATTCGAGCATTGCTATCCTTCATGGTGCTTAACCATCTGAGTGGGGCGTGGTCCGTGACCATATCAAATGAATGTCCCAGTAAGTAATATCTGAGGGAGTGGGTAGCCCATTTAATGGCCAGGAACTCCTTTTCCACAACAGAATGTTTGCGCTCCCAAGGAAGCATTTTTTTGCTAATGTAGAGAATGCGGTGCTCAACCCCATTAACTTTATGGGACAAGACCCCCCCCAAACCAACCTCTGATGCGTCGGTAAAAAGTCTTGCTAAAGTCTGGTGAAATTAGCGCAGGAGCCTGGCACAGTTTTTGTTTAATGATCTCAAACGCTCCCTGACACTCCACTGACCACTTAACTAAATTTGGCGCACACTTCTTAGTGAGGTATACCAGGGGATTGACCACGGTGGCATACTCGGGGATAAAGAGGTGGTAATAACCAGCCAATTCCAATAGTGACCTCACCTGGGACTTGGTCTTGGGGACCACCGCGTCCACCCAAGCCTGGACCTTGGTGGCCAGGGGTTTCACCCATCCGTTTCCCATGATAAATCCTATGTACTGGGTCTCTAATTTAGCAAACGCACATTTCCACAGGTTGGCTGTCAGCCAGGCCGCCATTAGAGACTGAAGGATGGCTGTGAGTCGAATGACATGCTCTCTCCAGGTGGAGCTATATATAACCACATCGTCAATCTAATCTGCTGCATACTCACGATGGGGATGTAACATCTCGTCCATCAGTCTCTGAAAAGTGGCGGGCACACCATGTAGCCCAAACAGCATGGTTTTAAAATGGAACAGCCCGTCCAGAGTTGAAAATGTCATTTTCTCACATGAATTGTGGGTCAAAGGGATCTGCCAATATCCCTTCGTCAGGTCCAGAGTTGAGATAAACATGGCCATCCCCAGTCGGTCGAGGAGTTTGTCAATCCGAGGCATGGGGTAGGCATCGAACTTGGCGATAGCATTGACCTTGCAAAAATCAACACAGAAACGATTAGTGCCGTCCTTCTTAGCCACTATAACAATGGGACTGCACCACTCGCTTCTGGAAGGCTCAATGACCCCAAGTTCGAGCATCGCCCTCACCTCGTTCTGGACGCCACTCCGCCAGCTTTCTGGGATCCGGTAGGTCCTCTCCCGAACAGTGATCCCTGGCAGAGTAATAACAGCATATTCGGTAAGGTTAGTTCTGCCGGGCACGTCAGAAAACACATCCCCAAATTTCTCGATCAACTTACGCAATTCCACCTGCTGATCCGGAAGTAACTGTTCCCCCATTGAAATCTGACTGGGGCTAGGGGCCTCTATGCAGAGTCATAGGTCATCCTCCATCTCGCCTGGGGCTATGAATAAGACCTCCCTTGCCTTCCAGGGCTTTAATAAGTTAACATGGTAAATTTCCGTTTTGTTTCGGCGATCAGGTTGCCTAATTTCATAATTTACTGGCCCTATGGCCTGTATCACCTCATACTGCCCCTGCCATTTAGCACACAGTTTTGACTCCAATGACGGAAGAAGCAGCATTACTTTATCTCCTGGTCGAAAGGTTCGAATACGTGCATTAGTATTGTAATGCTGCTGATGACGATGTTGAGCCGATCTGAGATTGTCTTGAGCCAAGTGACCAATTAAATCAAGATGATCCCGGAGTAGGAGCACATGCTGCACTACATTTTTAGAGGAGCTTTTGTGTTCTTCCCAACCTTCTCTCAACAGGTCGAGGATGCCCCGTGGCTGCCGGCCATATAACAACTCAAAGAGGGAAAATCCCGTCAAGCTCTGAGGCACCTCTCTCACTGCGAAGAGTAAATAATGCAGAAGAGTAGCCCAATGTTTTTGCTCCTGACTCACAAACTGTCTCAACATTTGCTTCAGTGTTTGGTTAAAAGTCTCCACCAGACCGTCCGTTTGGGGATGATAACAGATGTCCTGATGGGACATATCTTTAGAATTTTATACACCTGCTGTAGCGTTTTTGATAAAAAGTTCGTTCCGTGAACAGTTAATATTTCTTTGGGAATCCCTACTCTAGCCATAATCTGACTCAATTCTTTCGTAATTGCAGTGGCACTAGTAGACCGCAAAGGAACTGTTTCCGGGTACCGCGTTGCATAACACCGTGTAACAATTTTTTTTTTTTTTCCTGGGTAGTAAGTGTTATTTCCTAATTGCTTATGCCTCAAAAGTATAGAAAATGGCTATTTCGAGATTTACGATTATACTGTATTTACAGTAAAATCATAAATCTCGAAAAACTACTCGCTTCTAAATCTTTTGTAGTCATTTTTGTATTACTTCCGTATAAATACATGTTAATTTGGATTCATATGTTGTTTTTTTCTGACTTTATGTGAATGAAAAGACACACATTTGCCAGTTCTCTTATTGGAAATAGTGATATTTTGAAATATCACTGTCCTGGTCACAAAAGCAAAGTTTGTGGGGAATAATAGCCATTTTCTATAATTTTGAGGCATAAGCATTTAGGAAATAACACTTTCTACCCAGGAACAAAAATTGTGTTACATAGTGTAATCCACCATTACTAATATGTGCGTGTACCCGGAATCAGAAGGCAGCACCTGCCCAACTATGTCCATTGCAATGCGTTCAAAGGAAGTGGAGACAATAGGCAGTGGGACCAAAGGGGCGGGGCGCACTCGACCCGGCGCTACTCTCTGGCATTCCGGGCAGGTAGCTATATATTTCGCCACTTCAGTGTAGAATCCTACCCAATAAAATCGAGCCAGTATTCGGTCTCTCGTCTTGTCAACACCAAGGTCCTGCAAAGGGGACGTCATGCGCCAGCCTCATGACCTCGGGTCGACAGGACGGGGGAACCATCAACTGTTTGACAGGCTGCCCTGTGCCCGGGGCTAGATTTACCCTATATAGTAAGCGTCCCTCTACAATAAAGTGGGGATATACTAGTGTCCCGATGCCATCAACATCCTTACCTTCAATAGACCGGACCTGTTCCCAAGCATGCACCAGTGTGGGGTTGTTGTTCTGCTCCCACACTAGGTCCGCGCTTGAGGCTCACACGTCCAGAATATTGGCAGGGGCTGGAGCAGTCTCCACCCTCAAGGGTCCAGTAACCTCGCCCGCCCGGTCACACTGAGTTCCCACTCCCTTCGATTGTCGTTTGGGACCATCAGACACTTCCCCCGCCAGGCCCCAATCGTGTCGAATCGATACGCCTTCCCACTTTTCCCTCCGTCTCTCCTTGTGTGTTTTCCTACGACCAAAAAGTGGGGAAAACAGTTTATTATCTGGCGATGTGTCCCAGCTGCTGGCATCTAAAACAGACTGGTGGGGCAGAGGACAAGGGTGGTACATATTTGTCCCGCTGTTGGTATGACAGCGGGGTGGGGGACACCATTCTACCCCAGCTGGGGGCCAACCTCTGCCGCCATGGTAAGGGGGCCGGTTGGCCCAACGGGGTCGGTGGTCTGGCAGGTCTTGGTCCTGGGGGGGGTGCTGATGGTGGTCCCTCGGTAAGGGGCAGTCCAGCAGAGTGGTTTGGGCGGACATGAGGGCATCCTCAAAATTTTTGGCCAATGCCACAGCCTGGTCCAGAGTAGCGGGGATGTGCCGGCGAATCCAGGCCTGCGTTTCAGCCCTGACCACATGGCAGAACTGCTCCATGACAATGGCCTCCCCCATCTAAACATGCCACGAGGTAGGCTTCCGGGTCATCCTCCGCCATCATTTTCTGGGCCCGGGCCTTCGGGGCCACCATCCCGGGGCCCGTTGTCAATGCCATCCCCATCCCGACCCTCTCGATGAGAGCTGTGTATCTCTCCTCCCTCCTCCATTCCTCAGCCTCCAGGACCGCCACCAATGTGGCTGGATCCATCCCACTGCTGACACCACGTGTGGCAGAATGAGCGTAGTGGTGGTGAAAAACAATAGACTCCAGTGAGTTTGTGTGCCTGGTTTTATTATCCTTTTCACAAGGTCACCAAAACGCACTCAAATGAAATAATAATAACAATAAACAAATAAACAAGCCGGGTACACAACAATGTGTAACCCGACCAAATAAAGTAAAACGGGGTTGCAGTCCCAAAATAAACAAACAACAAAAACAGTCCGTCTTCCCTTTGTACTCCGCGAACCGGGAAAAACACGCGGGGTAATAATCCGGCACTTCCGGGTTGTCGCTCCTCCGAAGTATTCCCGGAGAGTCCCGTTAGTGCTCTAAAATACAAAAGGAGATCGGTTAGCAGGTCAGCCCACAATAAAGACGTCCCGTCTTTCAACTCCCTGCTCATTTCTCTCTCTCTCTCTCTCTCTCTCACGCACAGTACCTTGTCAGAAGAAACAGAACCATGGGCCACGCCCCCATATGTACGCTCTGTCCCATCCCGATTGGTCAGCGAGGGCGACCACCGTCAACCAATCCCTGATTGCCACCGCGCTTCCCGACCGGGTCAATGACGTTGCGCAGCGCGGCTCCGCTCCCTTTCCAGGTGGCTGACTTCCACCTCCCCTGGGTGACTGCTCCTCCTCCCTAACGTCCTCACTGGTCGGAAGGGAGATCTAAAACAAGAATCCATTCTCTCTTTGTCACACAGCTTTACAACAAGAATAAGTGCCATACCACCTTATAACCTGTCCTTCTGTATAAATGGCATTGTGGCAAGGTGAGATAAAGGATAAGCCATAGCTGGATTTTTAAAGAGCATTTTACAGCACTGGGGAGTAACCCTAGGTTGTATCAATCACCTTTTCTTGGTTATCCCTGTATTACCCCTAAATATAAGAGGCTGGATTACACAGTGCTGTAAAATACTTCAAACAATCCGGCTGTGGCTTATCCCTCTGTGGGACAGGGTGGCTAAATAAACCCCTGAGCTCTACAAATGTTGTCATTTTACAGAAAATGTGATTAAGATTCTTATCAGTGCAAGCCAACTATCACTAGTTGTTATCTTACTTTCTGATTGAGGTATCATCAATATTACCGTAGCTCACATTATCAAAAACAATGTTCTGCTTGATCAATGAAGCAAAACTTAACACGATCATGTACAGTGACAGCATGAAACCTTGCTTCGAACCCCAATCTAGAGTGCTGGAGAGACCGCGTGTTTCACTGTGCAGTGTCATGTGTGTGCTGGCTGCGCATTGACAGTTTTATGTCCTGAAACCTTGGCGTGATGTCACTCCTGCCCTGCTCATAGTCATTAGCTCTTACTTTGCAGTGCTGGGTCACATCTCTGTGTGTCCAGGAGCTGCACAGAAAATACTTCACAAAACAAAACAAAAAAAAGCTTAAAAGTTCACAGCAACTGTTTTCTTTTCTGTGTGCCTGTTTTTTTTTTATTTTTAAACTTAATTGTTGGGAAATATATATACAGTGGCTTGCAAAAGTATTCAGACCCCTAACCAATTTTCTCATATTACTGAATTACATTGAAATTTCGTTCTGTTTGATATTTTATTTTTAAACACTGAAACTCACTGAAACACTGAATCAATTATTGTAAGGTGACATTGGTTTTATGTTGGGAAATATTTTTAAGAAAAATAAATAACTGAAATATCTTGCTTGCATAAGTATTCAACCCCTATGCTGTGGAAGCTCCCAGTTTGCACCGATGAAAGAAATTGCCCTAACGAGGACACAATTACCTTACCATTGGCCTCCACCTGTGAACGGTTAAAGTTGCTGTCACATTTTCTGGATAAAAACCCCACAGTTGAAGGATCATTGCTAAGGCTGTGAATCTGAAGGAAAATGAAGACAAAAGAGCATTCTACAGAAGTTAGAGATAAAGTAATACAAATGCATAGATTAGGGAAAGGGTACAAAATAATATCCAAGTGTTTGGATATCCCAGTGAGCACAGTTGGATCAATAATCAGGAAGTGGAAGCTGCATCACACCACCCAGGCACTGCCAAGAAAAGGCAGTCTCTCAAAACTCAACGCTCAAACAAGAAGGAGACTTGTGAGAGAAGACACAGAGAGGCCAATAATCATTTTGAAGGAGTTACAGAGTTCAATGGCTGGGAGTGGAGGAATGGTGTGCCAGTCAACCATATCAAGAGCTCTGCATAACACTGGCCTGTATGGGAGGGTGGCAAGACAGAAGCCGTTACTCAAAAAGTACCATCTGAAAGCACGTCTGGAGTTTGCCAGAAAGCATGAGAGTGACCCAGCTGCAATGTGGGAAAAGGTTTTGTGGTCAGATGAGACCAAGATAAGAGAGAAGCTTTTTGGCCAAAGCTCAAAGCGCTATGTATGGTGCAAACCTAACACTGCCCATGTCTCAAGAGATACCATCCCTACAGTAAAGTATGGTGGCGGCAGCATCATGCTGTGGGGATGCTTCTCATCAGCAGGGACTGGGCATCTTGTTACAATTGAAGGAAGAATGGATGGAGCAAAATACAGGAAAATACTGCAAGAGAATCTGCTTCAGTCTGCTAAAAAACTGAAGCATGGGAGGAAATTCACCTTTCAGCAGGACAATGATCCCAAGCACAAGGCCAAAGCAACATTGGAGTGGCTCAAGAACAAAAAGGTGAATGTCCTACAGTGGCCCAGTCAAAGTGTTGATCTCAATCCCATTGAGAATCTGAGGCACTATTTGAAAATTGCGGTCCACAAGCGTCGTCCAACCAATCTGAACAACCTGGAGCAAATCTGCCAAGAAGAATGGACCAAAATCACTCCGACACCGTGTGCAAAGCTGGTACATACTTACCCCAAAAGACTTAAAGCTGTTATTGCAGCGAAAGGTTGCTCTACCAAATATTAATGAGTGGAGGTTGAATACTTATGCAAGCAAGATATTTCAGTTTTTTATTTTTCTTAAAAATATTTCCCAACATAAAACCAATGTCACCTTACAATAATTGATTTTGAGTTTAAGTGTTTTAAAATAAAATATTGAACAGAACAAAATTTCAATATACCATTTGTAATTCAGTAATATGAGAGAATTGGTCAGGGGTCTGAATACTTTTGCAAGCCACTATATATATATATATATATATATATATATATATATATATATATATATATATATATATATATATATATATATATATATATATATAGTGATGGAGTGTACATTCCACCGTAATCTTGGTCAGCTGTGAGGCCGTGGCTGTAAGGAGTACACACTCCATCTGGGTAGAGGTTGTACTGACGCTTTCAAAGGAAAGTAAAATAATAAAATGTAAAGACAACATAAACTAACTGGTCAGCAAACAAAACTGGGAAATGAAGTAATGGGTTTTAAGACCATGGGGAACAGACTGTTGTCTAGCGTAATTAGCAAGTGGTCTTATTTGTGTAATTGCTTAATTGCCCAGCACTTAAAATGGGTTAAGCTGAGATGGTCAGGGAGAGAGAGCGGAGAGACGAAAAACAGAACGGAGAACTGAAAAAAGTGAAAAGGAGATTTTGTTTTGAGGGTAAGCAGATTTAGCCTGCCCCTGTTTAGTTTAAAGGGAAAAATAGTAAGTGTTTAGTTTAGGACCCGAGAACGGGTAGGTTTTGTTTGTTTTCTGTTTGTTTTGTTTTCAAATAAAACCACGCTCCGGTGTGTTTCATTGCAAGTACGGCTTTTGTTTGGATTTGTTCAACTATATTACACAACACAACGTCTTTAATCTGGTGAACGACAGCAAATTCTTCACTCTATCTATATATATATACAGTGGCTTGCGAAAGTATTGACCCCCCTTGGCATTTTTCCTATTTTGTTGCCTTACAACCTGGAATTAAAATTAATTTTTTGGGGGTTTGTATCATTTGATTTACACAACATGCCTACCACTTTGAAGATGCAAAATATTTTTTATTGTGAAACAAACAAGAAATAAGACAAAAAAACAGAAAACTTGAGCATGCATAAGTATTCACCCCCCCCAAAGTCAATACTTTGTAGAGCCACCTTTTGCAGCAATTACAGCTGCATGTCTCTTGGGGTATGTATCTATAAGCTTGCCACATCTAGCCACTGGGATTTTTGCCCATTCCTCAAGGCAAAACTGCTCCAGCTCCTTCAAGTTGGATGGGTTCCGCTGGTGTACAGCAATCTTTAAGTCATACCACAGATTCTCAATTGGTTTGAGGTCTGGGCTTTGACTAGGCCATTCCAAGACATTTAAATGTTTCCCCTTAAACCACTCAAGTGTTGCTTTAGCAGTATGCTTAGGGTCATTGTCCTGCTGGAAGGTGAACCTCCATCCCAGTCTCAAATCTCTGGAAGACTGAAACAGGTTTCCCTCAAGAATTTCCCTGTATTTAGCGCCATCCATCATTCCTTCAATTCTGACCAGTTTTCCAGTCTCTGCCGATGAAAAACATCCCCACAGCATGATGCTGCCACCACCATGCTTCACTGTGGGGATGGTGTTCTCGGGGTGATGAGAGGTGTTGGGTTTGTGCCAGACATAGCGTTTTCCTTGATGGCCAAAAAGCTCAATTTTAGTCTTATCTGACCAGAGTACCTTCTTCCATATGTTTGGGGAGTCTCCCACATGCCTTTTGGCGAACACCAAACATGTTTGCTTATTTTTTTCTTTAAGCAATGGCTTTTTTCTGGCCACTCTTCCGTAAAGCCCAGCTCTGTGGAGTGTACGGCTTAAAGTGGTCCTATGGACAGATACTCCAATCTCCGCTGTGGAGCTTTGCAGCTCCTTCAGGGTTATCTTTGGTCTCTTTGTTGCCTCTCTGATTAATGCCCTCCTTGCCTGGTCCGTGAGTTTTGGTGGGCGGCCCTCTCTTGCCAGGTTTGTTGTGGTGCCATATTCTTTCCATTTTTTAATAATGGCTTTATAGTGCTCCATGGGATGTTCAAAGTTTCGGATATTTTTTTATAACCCAACCCTGATCTGTACTTCTCCACAACTTTGTCCCTGACCTGTTTGGAGAGTTCTTTGGTCTTCATCGTGCCGCTTGCTTGGTGGTGCCCCTTGCTTAGTGGTGTTGCAAACTCTGGGGCCTTTCAGAACAGGTGTATATATACTGAGATCATGTGACACTTAGATTGCACAGAGGTGGACTTTATTTAACTATTTATCTGACTTCTGAAGGTAATTGGTTGCACCAAATCTTATTTAGAGGCTTACTAGCAAAGGGGGTGAATACATATGCACGCACCACTTTTCCGTTATTTATTTTTTAGAATTTTTTGAAAGAAGTTATTTTTTTCATTTCACTTCACCAATTTGGACTATTTTGTGTATGTCCATTACATGAAATCCAAATAAAAATCCATTTTAATTCCAGGTTGTAAGGCAACAAAATAGGATAAATGCCAAGGGGGGTCAATACTTTCGCAAGCCACTGTATATTGTTTTGTAGCTCAGGTAGTTTTCTGAATGAATGTGCAATTAGGGTTCTCAAGGTACTGACTTTACACACTCTGTTAAGTGCACAGAGAAAGGAAGAGAGAGTGAAAGAGAAAGAGAGATAGAGGGAGAGAGAGCCCACCAGCCAGGAGGCACTGAAAAAAACAGTAGTCTGTCTTGGGAGAAAATTACATGCTGGAGAGAACAGATTAAAAATCAAAACAAACTCCACCTCTACAGTTCTCTCAATAGAGAATACACTCTAGCAAAGTATCTCATTACCATAAAGAACCCCAAAAACAAACACTTATCAGTGACCACAAGTTGGATGTCGAAATGGGCAGACTCAAAGCACAGTGGAGACCCAGAAGGAATGTTTCTGTACCCAGAACCACAGTGGAGAGATTGAGACTGAAACCCACTTCATCCTCCACTATGAGAGATGCAGAGAGCTGAGAGAGAAATACTCCCTCAGACTGGCAGATAGAATAAATGGCTTTCTGCTTGCTTTCGAGCCAAGAGGAGCACTGTATGTCTTTCTAGGGAAGAGAAGAGAGGGAGGTGTAATCATAGCTCCAGAATTTGTAGTAGTCTGCCACAGGGCCAGAGACACACAGTACAGTAGATGAGCCCAACACACAAATATCACTGTGTTCATTTCATGTCTGTTCTTTTGTGTTCTCTGTTGCATTGCATCTTTGGCAATATTTGTGCAACTTGTCATGCTGAGAGAGAGAGAGAGAGAGAGAGATATCCAGGAAGGTTGTGCATTTCTTTATACATCAGACCTTATTTGTTCAAAGCTCTGTAGGGAGTTGTTTTTAGAAGATCATGAAATAGAGAATTCGATGCTAACTTTGCTTCAGTAGACCCTAGTGGCCAGACGGCAGGTGTGATCAATACAGACACCCAAAAGGCTAGCCCTGTCCTTGCTGCCATCTGCCCTTGAGCTCCTGGGTGTGAAGAGGGTCGGAGGATGCCCATTTCAGTACTCCTGAGCTGTGTGAGGACTGCTGCAGTGAGGGGACCAAACTGGACAGTCTGGACTGGAGACAATGGGGCTATATACCTGGGGACACTAAATATAAAGATATGCTGAAAACAAGTACGGACTTGAAAAATGAAAGTATTGTAGGTCCTGAATACTACTGTATATAATAAACTAGCAATGCAATAAATCATCATTAAACACTAATATAGACATTTAGATTATGCTAGAAATATGCAACTATAATAAAAATCTGAATGAAGTAGGCTACTATATCAACAAGTGAATCCAACACAGGTTTATCATATTGGAATATGATTGAACATATAAACTCTCAAGGACTGAAGGCAAGATGTTGCAATTGTCGAAAGAGGTGGGGGTGTCACGGGACAGCCATTGTAGCCAACTACGTCACTTAGTGGTTGTGGGCACCAGGACCCAATAGAACTGTACTAACCAAAATTTTACTCTGCACAGGTTCGTTTGTTATTTTGACAGTAGGATGCCGACCAGAGACCAGCCTACCCAGGGACAGACAACACAAACACTTAAAAAGTTTTATTTTTATAATATGTAAAATAAATATTTAAAACCAAATAATCACCACCCTCATTATAGCTAGGGTGGAAAAGTAGCAAACAAAATTAATTTGATAGAGCAAATTAACAAAGCAAAAAAAACACAATAAGATAAAAAAAAAAGGGAAGTCTAAAAAAACAGTTTGGGCCACACCCACTTGCTGCCGGACCCGGGGGGAGGGGGGTTTGCATCAGTGTACTGCAATAGCCTGGACTGGTCCTGCGTGGCTCTCTCTAATAGTACTCTATGGAGGCAAAAAGCAAAATGCTAATAAACAGTTTAAAAACACAAACCATGCTTGCCTGCCATGGCTTTCCTTCCTCTAAATACAAGATTAAAATGTATTGTTACTACTAATATTTATTACAAGACACCAAAACAGTACTGGCAAAATCACTACTAAAATCATATTAGCTTTAGTTGTCTGTTGGAGCTCCTTACTATGCCAAACATGATAAAATAGGGATTTTTAAAAAAAGGATAGACTAAATACACTAAAATAATAAAAGCGCTCCGGGTAAAAACTGGATAATGAAACTAAAAGGCTTTTAGAGCAGCCAGATGAATTCTTCTTCTTAGGTCAGCCAGGGTGTCCTCAGCTCACCATGAACCCGTGACCCCTGTGGTCTGGCCAGGCACCTGCCATCTTGCCAGTAAGCTGCCCAGAGATGCATGGTGGGCCTGCAGTGTGTAAAGAAGCGGGCGGCTGACGGCACACGCTTCAGAGGACAGCATGTATTCGTCTTAGCCACTCCCGAGTCAGTGCGGGGGTGGTAGCGGTGAGCTGAGCCTAAAAATAATTGGCTATTCCAAATTGGGAGAAAAAATGTTAAAAAAATAGTAATCATTTTTCCCGATCCAGTCACCAATTTGCTTTTGGCCATCTCAATAAAAACTACATCACCCAGCAGCCTCTCTGCCGTCACATCTATGTAGGAGAAATGTAAATTCCCAGAAAAAAGTGAATTCACTCTGATCCCTAACTACAGTTAAATTGACAGCTTTAGATATATGATCCATAACTATTAAACACTCAAAAGTACTACATTTAGAGATACTAAAAGAAATGCAATTGAAGATGTTGAGAAAGATTTGATAGCCAAGGTTGTGCAGCCTGTGCAGAGTAAGATGTCGAGGTGTTTTTTTTTTTTTTTTTTAAATACAAGTGGAGAAAAAATTTGAATAAAACTGCCTGCTTGGTATTTTGGCCTCCCTAGACCTTGTATAATTATTCAGCATTAAATCCACCTGTCAAAAAACTCTTAAAACTACAAATCCAAATCTACTAGACAGGGGTTCTTTTATATCATCTACATTCTCCTATTGTTTCACAGCTTAGTAGGTTTAATATCCGATTATGTGTGTTCTGTATGACTTTCTGTTGCTTTTCTGCTTATTTTGTTTTAACTATAGCAGTAATGATTGCTTCTGAAAAGCCTCCTCAAAGCTGATAGTGTTCACAAGACGCACACTGCTTCTCCTCTGGGTTTCTAGTGCACAGCTCATCACTAATGAGTATCTCCACAATCAGCCTTGAGGAGAAAGACAGAAATATCAGTACAAGGAGAGGTGTTGATGGCTTCTGTGTGTTTATTCCAGGCAGATACTGTATGTGTTATTCAGAAGGAGTGTGTCTGTTGAGCAGTAATTGTTTCTAGAAGGAGTTATGTAAGACAAATTAAGCTAATGAACAATATCTCCTGACCTGAGGGTTTTACAAAATTATACAAAGTTTATTTGAATTCAGCACCAGATATGGTGCTCAGCTGAATTCTCTGATTTGAGCTGAATTTCTACAAACTTATGCAGATGCATCTGTTTGGTTTGATTAATGACCCAGGGTACCATGCGTAAATAATAAATAAGCAATTGCAATTACATTGAAAAAGATATTGCACTGGGGTAGGCACTGCACAGGAGAAGTAATTAATGTATTCTACATAGTGCATGGTGTTTGACAGGCTACAGTTTAAAGGAACGCTTACCAGTGGTTTATTTGTATTTAAATGTATTTACTAATTCCTTAATTTTTAACATTACAACTGGTCCATGTTTTATTATGTTGAGAATCTTTTCGTACTGTGTTTGTTTTGCTAATTCAGCATGTGCAAATATCTTAATGACAATGCAATAGATAAGAGGCTGCACCCTGGTACTTGTTCTGTATTCACAAGTCCTGAATGCAGCTAGCCCATTGGAGTGAGTCTGAATTACAACACAGTATATGAAGCCACTTTTCAGCTGATTTTAAAAGGGAGGCAATGATGATAGTGCTACTGCTGTTTTTTTAACCCTTGGTTCAGACTCCTTTAACTGACAAAGTTAATTGTGTGTCAAGGGAATGAGAATTGCTGTACGAGCAGCAGAAACGGAATGATCCTAGTGCCCTATAAAGAGCTTCATCTCTCTCTCTCCCTTGACAGGATGAGGACCCCCACCTCTCCAGCACAGGTGCTTTCTCCCCGCTCAGCCCAGCACCACTGTCTTCAGCTAGCCTCGGTTTGGAGGGACTGGGAGCATGGTGGCCTGTGGCAAAGTGGTTAGTAGTGTGTAGGTGTGAGGTAATGCAGTGCTCTAATATCAATCAATCAAATGTATTTTGTATAGCACCTTTCATGCCAAGGCATCTGTGGCAGGCTGGCGAGTGGATAGAGGTCCAGAGACAGACTGCAGTTCAAAAAAACCTAATTTTATTATAAATAAACACAAAAATAAAGTGCACAAGGGCAAAATAAAAATCTTTAAACACAAAAAGAAAGACAACAAAACTTACAAAATTAAGGTTTCCAGGCTGGGCAATGCCTTCACTGGATTCACAAATCACAAACACCAACCTGCTTCCTCAGCTCCCACCTTCCAAATGAGAAGCAGAGGCCTCCTTTTATGTCAGGTGGCTGGGCGCTGATTGATCGTTAATTAAGTTAATCATTTAATCAACTAATCAACCACAGCCACCTGAACATAATAAACCCAGGCAGGTAGGGGAAATTAACTCCATCCCTGCCAATTTAAAAAGGGCAGAGCTTTGCTCTGCCACAGCATCCCAAAGTGTAATAATAACTCACAGACAGAATGCACGGTGCAAGCAGTTCTTTTATTATCTGGTTCACAGTTTGGCACCGTTCAATAATAGCACTGGAAACTACAGTAGTCTGCTCAGTCAAATAATACTGGGGTTCAGTCCCGAAATAATAATAAACAAAATTGCTGGTGGTGAATACACAGTGAATAGTGACTGGTGCAGTAGTTGTAATCCGGGGTTAATGCTGGCTTGACAGTGACACAACAGATTAGACACACAACAAAATATACTTTCTCGGTCCGTTCACTTGTAACCAAAACAAAGGTTTTTTTACCATTGCTCGCTTTACATCAACTCTCAAGACCCACCTGTTCTCTCTCTTGCTTGCTATTTCACGTATTATGTTACTATCATGTATTATGCACTTTCCACTGTATTTAGTGTACTAGTTTATGTATTATGTACTTTCCACTGTATTTAGTGTACTATTTCATGTATTATGCAGTTTCCACTGTATTTAATGATTTATGCACTTTTTTGTTTTGTTTTTTACTGTATATCATGTATTATGCATTTCTTTGTATTTGAAGTAAGTATTATGGACTTTCTTCTATTTACTGCATCTTGTAAAGCGCTTTGTGATGGTGTTCCACTATGAAAGACACTATATCAAATAACTACTGGCATCGTGACTCCGTCCCCTTCCTGGATGGCTGGCTTCAGGCTGACCCCAGAATGAACTGCCAAACCATCCAGTCCGGGGCACACTGTTCCTGTTATACAGATCCCTCACAGGTCAGCAGGGAGTTTGTTGACTCGGATTCATTCGCTCTCTGTCACATGGCCAGAATACCATTTTCTCAATTTTGCCAGAATTCTACCTTTACTCTAGGGTAAATCTGCAGCCTCTTTTTGAATAGAAACATGCAGTGGTACTTGTTATAATGCCCTCACTACACAAATCCCACCTTGCTCAGGCTTGCTCAGAGACAGCTCAAAAGATAATATATGCTGGAGAGTTTTGAAGAGTCATAAGGTAAATGATGACTAGAAACACATGTTATGGGATAATAAACAGATTACACGTTAAATGTTATTCAAATTCCAAGTGCATAAAGATTTCCTTTAATTTTGTGGTACCATGCTATGAGAGTTCAATGTATCTGTCAGAATGGTTTTTGAACAATAAGAGAAACAGTGCCCACGAGGATATCTATATTGCTCAACATTTCCAGCTGAATGTTAAAGTTAACTTGGAGGCCAGAGATCTCTAATATGTTAAAGTATGTTACACTATGTCTTTCATGGAATATTAACATTGTAAAGCAAAATTGGCACAGACTGGTAATCCACCACAGTACCATAGCATGATCTGTACCACAGTGGTAATTAGCTGTAATTGCATTTCAGAATTGCTGCATCCACTATGTACCATCTTTCCACGTGGTTGTCGATTCGATGTGGATTAGTATGTGACTGCAACTGGGACAATCATGAATTTATGCTTGTTGCACTAGTAGATCAACTTTAGAAAACAAATTTATTTATTTTTTGCTATATATTGTTTTTGGTTTTTTTGCACACAATCAAACTTTCTTGAAACAATAACCCCGATTCAAGTGTACTTCCTCGGAAGCATAAGTGGTAGAAATTGATATGAAAAACTGAAGACTCGCCACTAGAAGCTGAAATGCAGATTGAAAGGAGTCCTTTTTTGATCGTCAGCAAACCCTGATCAAACCGGCCTGGCTGACTGGCACAAGTCTCCAACTGAATCCGATAGAACATGTCACCTAATGCCCATCAGTGGAAGTGTGGACCGAGTGGGAAACACAGGTACTGAAATTGAAGCACAGCGCAGGGTTTGCACTTTTATTCACTATTTAAACAAAAGCACAAATAAACAAAAGTCGCCTCCCGAGGTGGTGAAGTTTCCTGATATTGAAATGAGATGTGGCAGCTTCATGATACAGATGAAAATGTCTGTGGAAAAAGAACACTGCAGAACATTGAGATGACATTGAACTTTCTCTCACCCCCTCCTTCTGAGTTCCTGGAATTGTTCTGCATATATGGCAAACTGAATCATGTGTTTTTTCTATACTATAACATAATATAAAGTCACTAATTTTGTCATTCTTTCTCCCTGCAGTGTTTGAACGTTGCTGTTAGGCGTGCAGCAAGGAGACAGTCCATTAAAATACAGCATGCTCACCAACTGATGAACTGGTATAGCCACTCCACCAGCCTGTCTGCTAGATTGCTTGGTTAACAGTAGCATGGTTTGAATCTCTCCTCTAACTGCCTCACTGTTTACCAGTGCTGCACTCTGCTGAAGTGTACCGTGGTAAAAACACAGCACAATGACACAGAATAACATGGCAAAGCACAAATAAGCGGAGTACATTTCAGGCGAGAACAGTAAAGCATGGTTAAAAAATATATTGTGAAAAAGCAAGATAAATGCATAATAAAAGCATGAGAAAATGATTGGAAACTGCAAAATTTCAATATAAAATCACCATGGTAAACAAAAAAAGTACTAGAAGGGTGCCCACTGCCATGAATTTAATATTTATTCATTGAGCCACTTGTTCTGTTACCACTGTACAGGGCCATGGCAAAATCCATGTGAGTAATGTGGTCAGGTTAAATTGGTGAATTGATTGCCAGTTTAACCTCTGTATAAAAGAACACCACGAGATCAGTTCAAGGGAGAGTGCAGGTGTTTGTGAGTGCTCTAATATTTTGTTGTATAGGCCCTGGGCTGAGCATCTTCATCCTATTACATTTGCTAATGTTTTTCTTAGTTTTCTTGTCTATAAAAGTTAAGGCGCACTCTCACAGGGGTTGCATCCTGGCTGTGTGAATGGGCTCTCATGGGTTAGGAAGGCAAAGTCAGCTGGCACTGAGTCATCTCGCCACACCACAGTGACCCTTGACCAACTCCAGTGGGAACCTGCAAAGCTAGGATTTGACTTGCATAGGTTGATAGACTGCCAGCAACCGTTTTCGAGCTCCTGGGTGTAAAGAGATTGGCCTGGCTGTGGAATTGGAGGTTGCCCGCTGATCATCAGTTCTCCTGGCTGTTGTGGGGTGTTGAGACTGTGAGGGAACAGAATTGGACCTTCTAAAGTGGGCTCAAATTATGGGGGTTAAAAAAATGTGGCATATTAAATGTGTCTTTAAAAAAAAACTATTTATTGCATTACGAGTGCTTCCTGCCATGCTTGACCATCGGCTACCCCACCACAGGACCACAGTTCTGTCTCAGGTAGGAGGCTGACTACGAGATGGTGAAGGAGATGGGTTAACACAGTTAAACAAACATTACATTACACAAGTACATGAATGGGACTCATTGTTACTCAGCCATCCCACACTTTGACACCCCATTGCTTTGTACAGTAATCAAGTCTTCATCATTGCATAGCCAGCAATGTCTTGTTCCTGGTTTTGTTTTGAATTCAGCACGGAATTAAGCAGTTGTTGTTTTGCTTGGCAGCCTGCAGTAACCAGAACAGCTCCCCTCCTTCATTCTGCTATTTCACACCCAACTGAAGCGACCCATGTGATCTCCTTATCTTACACAAATTCTCTTTTTCCATGTTGGCCTGATAAAAGCAGATCAAATCATATTCTAGTTAAATGAGAGCAGAGTGCAAAGACACTAATAGTATTATCCAGTGCCACCTGGGCTAAGAACTTGACTTATTCCCCTTATCTTTTTAACATTTGTTATTGACTTCATTTTTCAAAAAATATGTCTCACTTTCTTTTGATCAAATTATTTGTGTTTTAAAATCTGGCAGTGTTTGGAGGCAGTCTGACTGACAGCTTGTCTGTTGTATTCCATGCTTTTTCAGTTATCTAGAGTACATTTCTTTTTGTTTGTCTAGGAACCCCTCGTCAAATTTGGATGAAACTTGCTACGGATTTTCTTTTACAAGCTATTGAGTGTAACATAGTCTCTCGTTGTTTGCCTCTCCATACATATCTAGAGAAGCGTCTGTTAAATTATGATGAATGTGATCTGGTCATATTTTTTTTCATGCTATTGAGAGTATCAAAATCTGGGGTTATATAAAGGCATCTGTTCATCTGTACAGTATGTCAGGCTTACATGTTTACAGATACACACCGTGAACATGCTCCAGATCACGTTCAGCTACTGTTTCATGTTCATGGTAATTTCATATTCACAGCAGTGGCGTGAGATGAATGTCACTGACTTATAATATAGGATTATAGGACGGTGAACATCTGTTTGGCTGAAAGATCCTACACAGTCTATAATGTTCTTATAATGTGATATCTTATAACGTGAAGACAGTTACAGTGCAATGCATGGCCCCAGGAGCAAAGAGACAGGAAAAACTTACACAAGAGCAGTGGAAAGTTAAACAGTGGAGAATCTGCTAACAATTTATTTTTTATTTGCGTTATGATAGATCTGAAATCATCAGTATACGTGGGAGTATTTTGTATTATCCATATCAGTACGCTTGACATCACATGCTTTAAACAATCTTACCTGAGGCAGCTCTCAGACTGTCAGTCCTATGATATACTTTGAATTGCATGAGGGATTATGAGGCTCATGAAGGAGCTTGGCTTGGCAGTACTGGAGAGTCCAGTGTTCTTTTTATCTACAGTGTTATGGCTCGCTAAAGCAGTGGTGATGTCAGCTTCCCTATACTGCCTCTAGCCAGCCCTGGAGAGAGCACCCTCTAGGCTGCTGGTTGAGTTCTTTAGTCTTCATGCCGTTCCAAGTGTGCTCATCTGCTTGCTGGAGTGATGAGGACTTCTGGGACTGTCTGCAGAGGGATAACATGAAAACCGCCCTCCCCCTCTCATTCATTTGTGAAAAAAACTCAGTTATCCAGAGCAGGATCAATCAAGGAGCTTTTTTTTTTTTCCTGATATCACTATGTGTCCAAATCACTTTCAATGGTGAAGCCAAGCTCCAGTAATTAAAATACAAGTCAGTGGTATGTGGTGCTGACGTCACTTCCTTGTTCTCAGACCAGTTGCCACAGGGATGATTCTAAACATTATAATACGGGCAAGATTCACGTGGGTCTGAAGGAAAAGGACTGTATCATTTGGGGGATGCTATTTTAAAATACGTTGTACGAAACCTCAGAAACCAACAAAAAATCTGATTAAAATCAATGGCTCCTGAGCTGGTGACGAGCAAAAAATGGGAAATCAGAACAGATATTTCCAGTCAGAAATATAAAATCTCAGTTAAGACCTCCAGCAAATACATTCCATTAGGACAAACTGGATAAATAGTTGACTTTAGAACTTCTCCCTTGCACATTAACAATCACGATAGAAAACCTTTAAGACAGCACTTTATTCAGTAACAACTTTTAGCCATTGTAGCTTATAGGAACATAAGGAAAGTTATGAACGAGGGAAGTCAGTGCTCCTCAAAGATTGCTAGCAACTACTGTAGTAGATCTCAAAACTTTGTAAAGTGGGGTCCCCAATGATTCAGCCTCGATAACATGGCTGGGTAACCCATCCCACACTCTCCCCATTCTGTGGAAGCAAGTGCATCCTTCCCTCTGGGCTATGTCTGTCTCCGCTTCATTTCCAACTGTGTCCTCTGGGAGTGTTTTTTTGTCAGCTCCTTTTTTCATGTTTTAAAGGCTTCCATCAAGCCCCTAATTCGTCTTTGTTCTTGGCTGTATAGATTCAGTTCCCTCAGCCTCTCTTCAGAGCCCATTCCTTTGGGCCCTGGGATTAGTCTTCATTGCACTCTTCAAGGTCATCTGCATTCACCTGAGAATAATGAGATACAATGTACTTCTTTTCACAGGCCACCTACAACTGAGGCAACACCTAGCATGACTTAAGATGCTATGCATTTGGAGTCTTTTTAATTTGATTGTATCTTAAAAATCCAGGTAACTCACTTTTAAAAAGGTGCTAACTTCATGTGACGTCAACACAAAGGTCAAAGGAAATCATATTTTACTTCCCTCATATTTGCACAGGAACTCTGTCAAACGTAAGCCCATATGCTTCCAGCAAATTCAAGTTCAGAAGAAGGACAAGTCCCTTTACCTTGAAAGTATCTGAGGAGCTTCCAGTCCATGTTTTCATTCTGACTGCTATGCTAGTCTGTGTCTGTGGAGGGTGTCTGGGCCTTTAAAAGGAACAGCCAGTTGTTTAGACTCCTTCTCTGACGGTTTCTAACTCCCCTTCGCGCTGGGGGAGGTGAGGGGAGAGGGAGGTGAGGGGAGAGGGAGGAGGGAGACCACAGTGGAGGAGACAGAAAAGAGAGTGTGTGTGTGTGTGTGTGTGTGTGTGTGTGTGTGTGTGTGTGTGTGTGTGTTCGTTCGGAGGGGGGAGAGATCGCAGCCGGCGCGGGCTCCCAAACACCACACAGCATACAGCCACAGCAGGAGGAGGAGTAAGATATCTGTCCGTCAAGGCGGTTACCACAGTGAAGGGGCGGTCTTGGAATGCTCAACACCCAATGGGAAGCGACGCTCCGGGTGTCGCTATGGTGACGGGGTTGTGCCCGGGGAGGCTGTGATGGGTTGACAGGTGCGTGACAATCGGAGCTCTCTGCAAGCATGTACGCCAAAGGCAAGAGTAACAGCGTACCGTCCGACAACCAGGCCAGGGAAAAGTAAGTTTATTTTATGCAAAAACAAGTAATGAAATTAATGAACGGCTTGCACAGTGGGGCGAACAGACGGGAGGCTGCAGCGAGCAAATGTGGGGCTGTTTGGGGCTGGGGGGTTGGTTGTCTTTGAAAAGTTGTTATTGTCAGTAGTCCGTGGTTGGCAATAGTGTAACTTTATAAATACCTGCTACTACTGCAACCACTGCTTGGGATGCAGTGGCAGCCGGAGCGGCAACTAAATGACACGCACGGGAGTCGCTGAGCTGGTGTCGTGTGTGTTTTATTAACAAACTGGTGCTTTTGTTTTAAATGACCAGTGAGAATTTCAAGGGCAGTCACGGAATATGTGTAGTTCGGAGGGGTGCACATTGCGGCGCAAAGACTGTGTGTTGTTGGTACTGAAGCTGGGTGACGGTGGATAACTTTATTTCTGTAGAAGAACTAAACAAGGCTACCCCGTGCGCGATATATTTGATAAATAAAAAAGGAAAGATATGTATTTTGGCAGTGGGTGTTTATGGGTCCAGGAGTCGAATGAAACAACGCGTTTCCCGCAATTTGCATAGAAGCTGAATACACAGAATAATTTAAAGTAATACATTCAGCGAATATCGGTATGGTGTGTCATTATAAAGTCGGTCGTGTTTTGGAGAGTACGGTCAATATTTCGCTATTCTTGGCATTGCATGATACCCGAACCTTGCAAAGTTTGAACACAGAAGGGATGCTAAAGAGAAGTGAATCATGTTCAGTTGGGAGCTAGCTTTCTGTCTGACGCTTACAAAATTGCTCCAGTCACTGACAGGACGGTTTCGGTGTAACTAAATCTATATGTAACCTTAATTACCACGGATAACGACATGTCAAGTTGAGAGGGAGGTGAGAGTACTTGTGTAACGCTGAATGGTATAACCAAGGTAAACGCTGTGCACTTGTGTGTGTTGGCTGTACGGCGGCAGTGCATATAGTCGCTAGTTTGTTATAGAGGAACACAGACGGACTCGAAGAAAGTTACGTTGCAGGGGCTTTTTCGTAAGGGACCAGGCTTGATGTTTTGGGATAAGCAAAGTGTAAATGTATTCTTACTGGCTGGACGTAAGCGACAGTCTTGCTTCACGAATTGCTCCTACAGTAATTGGTATTTTCATAATACTCGGGTTCATCCGCATCTTTTCTTTGATCGTGTAGTGTTTTATTGCACCGGAGACCGGTTTACTGTCGTGCTGTGTGGCTACTGAAGGCTGACTGAGGTCTCTCATTTTCTCTTGGTAAGAGAAGAATTGGATGACGGCTGTAGATGCAAATAATAATAGCGATGATTTTTCAAAGAGAGGTATAGTGAAATGTATTAAATATTTGTTTGGTGCCGCCAACCGCCCCCACCCAAAAGAAAAATACACGTCGATGTGCAGCACTCGCTTATGTGCAAATGGGCTGTCCCGTCTCACATGAAGCTGACATGCAAATGGTATTCCTGTATCATGTCATATTAAAAGATATGGTGTAAGTTTTAGTTACATATTTGCATGGTAATTTTGCAGGTTTCTCGTGCATTTCCATACTGTGCATTCGTTTTCCATGGTTTTTCATGTTTTTCATGTATACATATACATATACATATATATACATACATACATACATACACACACACAGAGTACACATCAGTGGTGGCTGGTTGCCAAAAAAAAAAAAAAAAAAAAAAAACGGAAACGGAGGCAGAAAAAAGGCCCTGGCTACAGTAGATTCCTATTACTGTGTTCTGACTGACAGCACTTTTCGTATTTATTTATTTATTTATTTATCTATCTATCTATCTATCTATCTGGCAGACACCTTTATCCAAGGTGATTTACAGGTGGTACAGGGCAGTACTGTACAGGGTTGCAATGCAAGATTAATATTTAAATGCAGTATAGTTTACAGTAAGTGCAACTAATACTGCTAAAATAAAATATGAACTAGGATGCAACAAGTTAGGATGACAACAAGTTCTATCGACAATGATTTATTAATAGTGCAAGGATAGTGCATCAGCTGAGGATCCAGTAAGGTGGTGCTGAGGGCAGGCAAGTCCAGTGCAGAGTGGGAGGGGTAGATCAAGAAAACTACAGGTGCAGTCTAAACAGGGTTTACCCCAGTTCTGCTCCTAAATGCATTTTCTGCACTAGCCAACAGAGGCTAGCCAGACACTGGCATATAATTGTGCTTGCCATGTTTCACTGGATCACACACGGCGGGCAACTATTCAGCGCCTGTGGACTGCGAAAGCCATCATAGCAAAAAGAGGGCTGCAGATAGCGCACTGCTGGGAAACGAAAAAGTAAAAAAACAAACAAAAATTTCACTTCTTTAAGATGATGACTGAGATCTCTGTGACAGCTGTCATTTCGCTACAGTGGAACTTTCTGTTGGAAAAACGTGATCACCCAAAGCTGAGAGAATTCGTTCAACGGAATGTACAATATGGCGGTTACTTACCACGCGGGAATAAGCTAGGACAGGACTACCTTCCAGAGGGTTTTGCTGTACATTTTGAGGAGGTGAAATCTGTAGTGAATTAATGTGAGTCTTTTGCAATTATTTTTGATGAGTCCACTCTGTACTGCATGTTCTGTTTGAAATTATTTCAGGCCGAAAATGTAAACAGGAAAGTTAATTTCAGTGTTCGCCAACTGCGTTTACTTGGATGCTGCAAACTACACTACAGTTTCTCAAGCGATAATTAAAACCATTTCAAAATACGGTGCAGACTTTAACAAAGTATCTGCTTTTATAAGCGACAATGCAAGTTACATGACGAAATCTTTCAAATCTGTTCTCCAAGGTCTAATGCCCAATGCTGTCCATATTACATGCAATGCACATATAATTTCTTTTGTCAGTGAGCTATGGAGATGCAAGATTCGTAAAGTTGATAAACTAGTCTAAGTCGACTACATTAAAAAAATGTTTAAACACTGCCCCAGCTGCAAACTCCAGTGCAGGCAAAACATTGCAAACGTGGCTGAAATTACTGAAACCAGGGAACAGAAAATTGCACTTCCACTAGAGCCAGTAATTACATTGTGAAATTCCTGGTTCGGGCTGTACAGTGCCATGCAGCTCACCTGAAGTACTACTCAGAGTTCATCGAGAAGAACTCGCACAGATTGAAATGCAGGTTTTAACAGGCCCGTCAACCCTTCTGAACGATGTTCAGCTGAGTGAGGAAGTTCAGTTTGTTGCCAAGGATGCCGCAGGACTGATGGACTTAATCACTTGGTTCAAATCTCGACATGTCACAATTCATGAAGCTTACAACAAGGCCATGAGCGGACGCAGAGAGAGCTGTGCCTGAGCATCAACCAGCAATCCCAACAAACTGAGCGGACGCAGAGAGAGCTGTGCCTGAGCATCGACCGGCAACCCCAACAAACTGAGCGGACGCAGAGAGAGCTGTGCCTGAACATCAACCAGCAATCCCAACAAACTGAGCGGACGCAGAGAGAGCTGTGCCTGAGCATCAACCAGCAATCCCAACAAACTGAGCGGACGCAGAGAGAGCTGTGCCTGAACATCGACCTGCAACCCCAACAAACTGAGCGGACGCAGAGAGAGCTGTGCCTGAGCATCGACCGGCAATCCCAACAAACTGAGCGGACGCAGAGAGAGCTGTGCCTGAACATCGACCGGCAACCCCAACAAACTGAGCGGACGCAGAGAGAGCTGTGCCTGAGCATCGACCGGCAACCCCAACAAACTGAGCGGACGCAGAGAGAGCTGTGCCTGAACATCGACCAGCAATCCCAACAAACTGAGCGGACGCAGAGAGAGCTGTGCCTGAACATCAACCAGCAATCCCAACAAACTGAGCGGACGCAGAGAGAGCTGTGCCTGAGCATCGACCGGCAACCCCAACAAACTGAGCGGACGCAGAGAGAGCTGTGCCTGAACATCGACCGGCAACCCCAACAAACTGAGCGGACGCAGAGAGAGCTGTGCCTGAACATCGACCGGCAACCCCAACAAACTGAGCGGACGCAGAGAGAGCTGTGCCTGAACATCGACCGGCAACCCCAACAAACTGAGCGGACGCAGAGAGAGCTGTGCCTGAGCATCGACCGGCAACCCCAACAAACTGAGCGGACGCAGAGAGAGCTGTGCCTGAGCATCGACCAGCAACCCCAACAAACTGAGCGGACGCAGAGAGAGCTGTGCCTGAACATCGACCGGCAACCCCAACAAACTGAGCGGACGCAGAGAGAGCTGTGCCTGAGCATCGACCAGCAACCCCAACAAACTGAGCGGACGCAGAGAGAGCTGTGCCTGAACATCAACCAGCAATCCCAACAAACTGAGCGGACGCAGAGAGAGCTGTGCCTGAACATCGACCGGCAACCCCAACAAACTGAGCGGACGCAGAGAGAGCTGTGCCTGAGCATCGACCGGCAACCCCAACAAACTGAGCGGACGCAGAGAGAGCTGTGCCTGAACATCGACCGGCAACCCCAACAAACTGAGCGGACGCAGAGAGAGCTGTGCCTGAACATCGACCGGCAACCCCAACAAACTGAGCGGACGCAGAGAGAGCTGTGCCTGAGCATCGACCGGCAATCCCAACAAACTGAGCGGACGCAGAGAGAGCTGTGCCTGAACATCGACCGGCAACCCCAACAAACTGAGCGGACGCAGAGAGAGCTGTGCCTGAGCATCGACCGGCAATCCCAACAAACTGAGCGGACGCAGAGAGAGCTGTGCCTGAGCATCGACCGGCAACCCCAACAAACTGAGCGGACGCAGAGAGAGCTGTGCCTGAACATCGACCGGCAACCCCAACAAACTGAGCGGACGCAGAGAGAGCTGTGCCTGAGCATCAACCAATGTTTTCATCGCAGAGACGGGTAATGAAGAAAGACACAGCTGCAGGATGCTCCATGCTCGCATTCAGCAGCTCACCAGCAAGCAGAGTTGTTGTTAATGTCAGGGCTTTACATGTTTATATTTTGATGTTTTTAAACACATATTCATGCTTTATTACAACACGTGAAATTTCGGATTTAAATGCCTGAAACCGTAAAATTCTAGTTTTTTAAAGTGCTATGAATGTGAAATTTACCATAATGTACCGTGAATTAGGTAGGGCCCTAATTATAATGCTACACAATATATGCGTTTGATTTTTTTTCACTTTGAGATTTTGAGGGGTATTGCCTCCCTTGCTCCTAAGAACCCAAGCAACCCTTGCAGTTTAAATTTTTGAAATTACGGTTTTGGGTAGGTGTTTCATTATAACATGTTCACAATGTACTTACTGAACATGTATTAATACGTTTTAATGCAGGTAGCACCAAATGCCTCAACCAGTACCAATGGTATCTCTGCACAATGCTATACATGGAATTCTACATGCAGCTTTATAAAGGGAAGTGCTAAAGAGCCTCAAAGAACACCCAAGTACTGTTCTTAATGGTAAATATTCTCTCAGGTCAGTATAATTAGCAGTTCAAAATAGTGCCATGTCAGAAGCATTGGTTTACTGTAAAAAAAAAAAAAAAAAAAAAAAAAAAAAAAATGAAGCAAATGCAAAGGCATTTTTTAGCAGACTAAAACCCTTTACCGTATACATTTAACAGAATAAACTTATTTGCAGAAAGGAGCAGTTCAAATAGTTCTGTTCCTCTGATAAATTGTCTTTGCCTTTGAAATAGAGGGCCCATAATAAAAATAAGATTGCTTAGTAATATAATTGCTGCAGCCAAGTCATTCTTGCCAGTTTTTAAAAATATTTATATGTTTTTTACTTTAAATATCGGGGCACTTTCTTTAGATTACATTATTTTCTACCTTGAACAAGGGCTGACCGTGCTGGTTGGTTGGGATGGTTAATATGTAAGCAAAAAGACTTTAATTTCCTAATGATTTCAGGTACATGCCTTTAAAATAACGCTAGCTGTGAAAGAAGGACTGCGATCTTGCTGTTTTTTTAATACACAAATGAGCTTTATTTACACAAATAAAATGTCTTAAATGATGCAAGCAAATTCCTGCACTGTGTAGCACGCAAGCTTCAATAAGAAAGCTGAGAATTCATTTCTATGTAGAACAACGACAAGTTTTCATTTATTTATTGATTTATTTTGCCTACTTCAGTAAAGTAAAAACAGGTTATCAAACAGTTCTGTTATTTTGAAATAGCACTGCATCAGATTATTACTACTGCTTGCCTCCTCTGCGCTATGGGTTAGGTGCCTGTGTTGGTTGGCACTGCCAGCTGCTTCCATAACCAGTACTGTACAAATCACTGATGTTTGGGGAACAGTCTTATAAGCAATGACATTCTGGTGAACAGGTTCTGCTGAACTACACGTGATATTTGTAGAGTAGTTTCATATCCCTATAGACTGGTTATTTCAAATCTGTGTTGCCCATGGCAGCCCCACTCTCTCATGACGTTAACTGAAATGCCAATTGGAAACAGGTAACCAGTGCCCCAGCTTGCTGGAACAGGAAGTACAGCTTTAGTTTACAAAGTAATGCCTTTGCCAGTTTTAAGACAGGCATCACCTTGCTTTTATTGTGGTTGGAATATTTTTTTGCATGTGTTCAAGTGTCTGTATTCGTTACACATTTCTGTGCGAGAGAAAACTCTTAATTCGATTTTGACCGGAAGTTCAAAGAACTGGCAGACCAAATGATTATAACTGGGTTTGGTTACAACACTACACAAACTGTTGTTCAAGAAAAAGAGCATTCTGAAGAACGGAATGTAGGTTTAAATTTCATAACCCCTGAAATGTTTAAAGTGACATCGCAAATAGAGAACATTCATATTCAGTCTTAAGAAACATGTCTTTCAAAACTAGCAACCTTGTTTACGGTATATTTTGCCCAAAACTATGTAGGAGATACCGGTACAGCATTATATAAAAGAATACAGAATCACCTATAAAAAAGTATGTTAACCAGAGGTTCAATAATTTAGGAGATTAAGCATAATAAAAACAGCAGCAACAGCACTAACAAAACAAGAAACAGGATCTCCGAAGTGGCATGGGATTGGAATACTGCGTTGTTGACCAGTCTGTCTTTTGTGTTGCTATTTTCATTCTCTTTACCAAACAACTGCTTCACTGGTTTCCATCTTCCCCTCTGCATTCAGGAGTTTGTGGTTTTGGTCTCTGGTGAAGCAGTTAAAATGAACAGTAGCTGGCAGACAGCAGTTCTAGTTAATAACCAATAGTGAATAAGCTGAAATAGAAATGCAATTATATTTGAGACATTTCAATAAGAACTCAAGGTTCATAGTCGTTTTGTTTTTGTTTTTTAATTTAAATGTATATTTTGTTATTAATGCTTGTGTGTATGTGGCCCTGTAATCCATTGGCTTGAATTGCACAGTGCATAGTGCACTGTGAAACTGTCGATGTAAATAAGTGATGGAAATCATGTGATAACAGTGATTTATCATGCACATATTCAGCTCGTTATCAGAGCAAAATGTAATTATCGTACATTACTAATATGCATCATACAAGAA
This sequence comes from Polyodon spathula, assembly GCF_017654505.1. Lineage (NCBI taxonomy): Eukaryota > Metazoa > Chordata > Actinopteri > Acipenseriformes > Polyodontidae > Polyodon > Polyodon spathula. The sequence continues at coordinate 105,188,096 of NC_054535.1, forward strand.
GCACATGGCTTTTACCTTCTAATGATGGAGGCAAGATCCCACCAGTGGGAGTATCCATTACAAAACCAGCAGGCAATACTGCCAGATTCCTGCTGCCTGTATGTAGCACCCCCTGCTGGTTGGTGGTGGGGGAGCGCATCAGTTGTGCAGCAGGAACTACTGCTGTTCTGTACAGTGCTTATCGATGTATGCTGCTCAAGTCAGCCACGTACTGTGTATGTTGACAGATCAATCAGAAATATTCTGTTTGTCTCATCCTATTGAGGACAGTCGCTAACTTTTCAGTAAGAAAAGTGCCCTTTTGCAGTGCTGTGGAAACACTGTGGATCTGCTACCGGCAATGCCAGTCCAACGGGTGTTATAGAGGCTGGATGTCAACTTGGAGAACTATGTGCTGTAGTGCAATCACACAATGCATAGCGCTACAGCACAGGTCTGATGTGCTGTGCCTAATGGCAAGACTTATCTTTATAAATTAGGAGATTCTTGGTGTTAATTTTCAGTGTTGACTGAATGGCAGACTCGAAAGTATCCAAGTAAAGTTGTGGGCGTTGTGACTTTGTAAACTTCATTTATAATATTTATTGACATTTTCGTGAGATGAGGTCGTGGTCTGATTTCAAATGTGGATGTTTTACTCGTTAAACGGTTGCAGAATATCTTTTAAATTAAAATAATAAAATGAGGAATCAACAATTTATTAGAGATGTTGGGCTTACTTTTGTTTTCGTTCACTTTTGATGGACAAAAGTAATCACTCTGCTGTCTTTTATTGGGATTTTAACTTTTGTACTGAACTAAAGTGCAAATCTGAATTTTTCAGGTGTCCAATCAGTTAATAATATTGTGGCATATAGTCAGAGGTTTTAGGTGTGTGTGTGTGACCATGATGTTTTCAGAGAGAACAAAACATACATGTCCCCTGTGAGGTACTGTCTTATTGAACACCCTGTCTGTCCGTGGCAGCAAGCATGCCCATCCAAGTACTAGCTCTCAACGCATAACTTTAAAAGGTTCCTATTAAAACAAGAACTGGGCAATACACAGATTATTTTCCTAAAGTCTTTTATCACTCCATTAAAAATCCACAGACTGGTGTTAAGAAGGCGCAGAACACTCTGCCTTAATTAAATCTATTTGTGTTGTGTGTGTTTGTTTAGAGACCTTCGGCGCATATCCCTTTGTGCAAGTCCCTAACTAGTAGTAAGGACTGCAGATTTATTTTCTATGTTGATCTAATTTGGGAATCAAGATCTTCTTTATCTGGGGTCTTCAATAGGGAGCCATCAGTCTTGCCATCATAGAGGTAATAAAACAAAATATTATTTAACATCATGTAATCCAAAAAACTAAAAAATTATATCGTCAAAGTCTACTAGAAGCTGGAGTGGTAGTACGGTATTTCATGGTAGACTTCGAAATGCCACATTTTGTCAGTTTTTTGTTAATTAGATAGAAAACTACAAAGCGCTGTTTAATTTAATATGTTAATGTAACATTATTCAGCGGGTTTCATTCAACTTTATTAAGCAACATTATTTAATTCTATAGGGTGATGCAAAGCTTTTGGCCACAGCTGTAGATGTGTAAAATAGGACCTTCTGTACCAATAGTTATGAGAGCCAGACATCAAGTAGTGTACGTGAGGTTCCAGTTTTGCCTGTAAGAACAATAAATAAAACAAATGGCTCCTATTTCTAACAACAAAATGCTGTTGAGCAGTATTGCGTGCACCTCGCTAGGTTAAGAAATGTTGATCGACCTTTTCTCATTAATATGCAAGTGGCATCATCCTCATGGTAGAACAAGGTTAAGCATGCATAACGAAATAGCTTAGTGCTGCGTATAATTGTATGTATGCCTCAGATTTTTGGGAATATAAATAACATGGGTTTCCATTTTAATCCCAGTGCCACGCTGCAAAGCAGTCCTCTCTGTTGCTGGGGTTGGGCATTGTAAAATGCTGGACATTAAAAGGGTTTAACAGCCCCTTGGCATAGGTGTGGAACATCAGAGATATCTTAAAATCCATTGGATTTAGATTCAGTTTGTGCCATTTTCTGTTTCTGTCATAACATCCAGCGACTGTTTAAAATGCAGCCACTCTACCCCTGTACCTGTAACCTCTACCCCAAACCTCCGAGTACATGTGGTGCTCGGGAGTGTAACCAAGCAGCCTTCCTGCCCCAGGTGGGTGTAAAAAATACCTAATGTGTTCAGCAGTATTGCATGTTGTTTTAAGATGGCATTTAATAAATATATAGTTTGAAACTGCTAGTTTAGAAACTACTGTATCGGCTGCATTCTATTTAAAACCTCCTTTCTTTCCAGACTGTGTCCTTTTACTGAAACTAATGCAATAAACATCAGGCTGTTTGACATGGTAAATGTAGCCTTTATCAAAATTAATGATTGTACATTCATGAAGAAGATTCCAAAATTGCAAGGGGTGGGGGGAGTCCATTGTCGTATTGGGAGTTTCCAGACAGAAGTTAGCTTCTGATACCTTCCTTGTTAAATTACAGCGTTTCCATAAACTGGTAAATACCAGTCAGAGATGGTTTCAGAAGCTAGTTGACGGGCAGAAGCCGGACGTCAGTTTGACTGGCAGTAAAAGGTCTGCGAAGGCAGCTAGAAACATTGAGTGAATTTGTGTACCTCTTAGGGCTGCAATAAAGGGTACATTTTGACCTTTGATGGTTCAGAACACATTACCGAAGGAAGGTTCAAACCTTCGATGGTACTCCTTTGCATAATTTACTGGTGGTCACCATAGCTACTTGTTTATATTTGATTGAAAATCCTATTATTTTATAAGTAATCTATATAAATAGAATAAAACCATTCACATGTAGTTTAAAAATGCTTTATACAGAACAGTAATCATGTTTTTATAATTTAAATAAAAATAAAAACACACATTGTTTATGCACACATAATTGAAGATGTTTGTGATGCATACAGTAAGATTGCATTGCACAACTGCAGCGCACTTAGCTTTATTAATAGTCACTGTTCCAAGCAGGTCACATTTTACTACTACTAAAAATTTACTACTACTAAAATTAATAAATAATAATATAAACTTGTGCTTGTCAGATGACCCCAGAGATTGGTTATGCCTCCATGAATTCTTGCATAGTTTGCATTCAACTTTTTTTTTTGGTCGTATTTACTGAGCAATTACAAAAAAAATCCTAAACAGTCGAGGGGTTTCGAGACATTTCTTTCAATACAGATTCCGCTGTTTTACTGAAGCACTACAACTACTATAGATACCCCCTCCCCAGTGCTTTTAATAATATACTCTGCTCCATACACAGCAGCGGCGCACCATATAGAGTTGCTACATATAACTGATGTAGTTTTTTTTTTTAAAGTACTGAGTAGTTGTTTCTTGATGAAAGAAATGCACAGTCCTTTTCTTCAGCTATAAGTTTGGTTTATTTCATAAATACAGGTTTAATTCTGGAAGCAAAAAGAACACTCAAAGCAAAACAGTACAAATCACACTTTCATATGCAAACTGCACGGTACAAAACTTAAGTTCAAAACAAAACATAACAGAACAAAATAATAAAATGCAATACTGTAAGTTAGATCCTCCAGGACTTTCTCGATCGACAAGTCTCCAATACTAGTCTTAATGAAAGAGAGAAGTGAGCTGAGCTGAGTGAACCTTGATTAAGTAGCCACTGACCTCAGCCCCTCCTTTCTTCTCTTTGTGGGTTCAATCACCCTGGGCAACCGCCTGTGGAGAGTCTTCATGTGTCGTAAAGAAAACTGGTTCTGGCTCACACTGCCTAAGATGGTGTTATCTTGGTGTGGCCCTTTGTTCCTTTATGCTTAACCTGTGTTATCTCTTGAATGCGTCGGTTCCTCCAGCAATGTGCGATTGTGTTTATTCCAGCAGTCAGTCAGTCGTCGTCTGTGCAATTAAATGCAATCTTGCAATCTCGCATTTACCAGCTATTATACCTCCTCTGATAATCTCCTTTTAAAACTAACAGAGTGTATAAACCTGCAAACACGTGTATCTTATATTGCATTCAAACTTCTTTCCATGTTATCCAACATATGCCACTTTTAGAAATAAAGATGGGGGGGGTCCTACCGTGACAGAGTCGCCCATGAGGTACCCCGAGTTGCCTGCTGTCCTTTTCGCTGGGTATGAACTCCATATACACCCAAGTCTAAACTATCATGCTATGATCATTACTATGTTTGCAAGTATTTGTAATGTGTGGTAGTTATGTGTCTCTTCAATTTCAAGCTACAAAAATGTATCTTAATAGAGTATGTTTCTCCAACAATAACAGATTTTATTAACAATTTTTGTTTACGTAATATGCATTATACAAATCAAAAGATTGAATTTGGCATGTGAGTGACATTTAATGTGTGATTTTATAGTATTAATATATTGCCAAACAGTTTCTGTTAACAGGAAAGAAAATAAATAAATAAAAATACACAGTGCATCAATGGCGTCTGACGAATCGTCGAAGGTTTAAAGCAAGCTTCGAATCCATGGCTAGCGAACGAACCTTTGAACCTTGGAACACAGCCCTAGTACCTCTGGACTACGTCTTTAAAAGCACAGGCAGTTGCATGAGTCAGTGATTCAGCTGGTTCTTATTCCTCATCCTCATTAAGTAAACAGTGTTGTAGAAATCATGTTCTTGGTTTTTAATGAAAAATAAATCCACAACTAATAAATTCAGGTGTAATCGAGTACTACAGTATCTTAAATGCGCTGAATGACTGTAAAAGTGAGCTGACCACCTAATTTTCAACAACAGATTGGAACAAAAGCACTTTTCCTGATTACTAGCTGTAATGGATTAAAATACAACACAAGATGACATAATTTATTACACTTTTTGTTGGCTGTGGAGCGGGTATCTCTTGTGATAAAATGGTTAACATCCTGACTGTTCTTTTACAAGCGCCGTGGGTTCTGTTAAATTGCTGACAGAAAGCCATTCAGTTCTGCCTCAACCACATCCACAGCATTATTACACTTTGCAACATTGCTAAAAACAATCAGAAAAATATTACTGAAGCATGGTAGAAGAACCATCTTGCAGTGTAGGTGTGATGACCAGTGTTTTAAAATCTTTTGTCTTGCCTATAATTGTCTCCTTCTGGTATACAGTGAAAGCTGAGGTTCGAATGCTCCCACATACATGTAACGCATAGGAAGTCATTTCATACCAGGAAGGGTCACTAACCTTTACTTCTAGCGAATAATTGCAAATATTCATGGTCTTGGCCATGTCTATTTTTGCGTGAGTTACTTATTCCCTATAAAACATCTCGTACTTTGAGAACGGCAAATAATGGTCTCTGGATAATTCCAAGAACTCGATTAAAAACCTGAGGGTGCCAGAGCTTTCAGTGTTCCAGCTGCTCCAGTGCTCCAGTCTGTCAGTGTTTGTAAATCTAAGCTCAAGACAGTTTGGAACTATTTTGGCTCGCTGTTTGTTATTTTGTAATGTGTTCTGGGATGCTCTCACATGAAGGACACTATACAAATGAAATTGGTATGGTATGGATTGGGGGCGGGAGGGTGAGTCTTACTCTAGGGGCACATTGTTAAGGCAGTTGTCTTATAATTTACTGGTGTCGTGATTGTATATCGAAGCAGATGTAGCAGAAGTGCTGAATTACTATACAGTGCAATGCTGATGTGCATAAAGTAGATATAAGACCATATCAACTCTCAATTAAAAGTCGATAAACTTTCAAAAACTGTAAAGAGTAAGTACATAAAATAGTTGAAAACATAACAGGAGATGCAAATATGTGGCATTCAAATGCCCACTATTGAGGTACTAAGAATCCAGCAGATTTCTTAGGAATACCATTAATGTAAATAGTGAAGGGTTTATTGATGAAAAATACAAGGACGGGGGCTTGGGGGGGTGGCACCCCCCCCGCACCCCCCCCCGGGGGTATTCATAAGTTTGACAGTACTGGTACTCATGAGAGGAGGAGGAAAACCGTTCATGGCAATATTATATCAGAAGGCTTTACTTAACTAAAAATAAAAATAGTAAATATGATTGGCAAGCAAAAAATAAAGTGCAAGATTTTGCATATTTTTAATTTTAGTGAAATGAATAATATTAAAATCAGTTTCATGTACTGGGTAAGCTGATGCCTTGTGTCCAGGTATAAACACATGGTTGAAGAGTGCATGCTACGATGATTCATTAAAGACAATGTTAAACCCTTGCTGGTGGATTTCTCTTCAACTGTAAAATACTTTCCCATATAAGCCCAAGCATACCCCTCAATATACATTTGAACCTATTTGCACAGTTACACAGTATTGTGTTGTCTTTAAAATGCATCTTCTGAATAGAAGTGTAAAATACAAGCAAAAAAAAAAAAATCTTCCGAAGCAGAAAGTGGGGAGCTGGGGAAGCGATAATATTGCCAGTGTTCATAAAATCATAATAAGTTCACTCGGTACACTGTACTTCATGCAGCTTATGGAAAAGCAATAGACTGAGTCCGAAACATGTATATGTTTTCTACGAAGCAAAACCGAAAAACAAAGCCCAGTACGTACGTATGTCACAAAATCAATCTCAGGTAGTACACTTGCTGATTGTGGGGAGTGTTTCTGTGGCACAATTTCCCAGCATCCACCCTCCTTTTACAGTAAGTGAGTGGCCTGTCTTTCAGTAATCTTTGTTTTGTAGTCCATCTTCATGGAGACTTTGAAGAAGCATTATGCTCTTTTATTCTGTCTAGCCCTGTTTGATAAGATTATAGCATTTCCAGTTAAACGCAGCATGCGGAGCAGGCCATGCCTGGCTCATGTCTGGGAAGAAATAATCAGATGTAAAATAGGAATAGTGTCTGCTGTCCATCGCTGTGTCTGTTGATCATAAGGACTGGTGTTCCCTCAGGATAAGTGAGTTCTAAATGTTTTGGGATACATTTATCTTAATGTATGAAGAACTAAGAAGCCAGGTTTACTGTTAATAGTCAGAAATAATTTTTTTTTTGTTTGTTCGCTTTGGGACTGAAAAACTGACAAAGGGGATGGTGATAATAATAATAACAATGTATATGTCCTTGTTGAAGGCAAAGATCTTATTGTGAGTCACTTTGGATCTCTAACCAAGTAAAGGTAGATTAAGAGAGATGGTAAATCTGTAGTGGAGTAACAGAGCCCAGAACCACTCAGAGTGATTGCAGACCGAAAGGTGACACCTTTACTTTTTAAATTGCCAAATGAAAGCATTACCTCTTTGAAAAGATATCCTGCTGCCTTTGTGCAATACTGAGCAGCTGTGTGTGTGTGTGTGTGTGTGTTAAAAGACATTAAAACCAGTGGCCCCTTAATTAATAATTATAACTTGCCAATATGTTTTTGTTGTTTTCTAACGAATTTGTGCCAGGGATTTTAGAAATTAGCCATGGCTTGCCAATGCTCATTTTAAAGTTATGCTCAGTTAGATGTATCTGTGTTATTGGGCAGTATAATATTAATGCAGTTTTTTTTTCTTTTGGATTTCAGTATGCGCCAAAGACCTTTTGGTTTTGGTAATCACAGATATCCACTGGGGGCTAATTTAAGACTGTGCCACACTCATTAGTCAGCTTTGTCATTTACTGTAGTCCACTGGCTTCCAAGAGCTTCTTAACCCTTCATGCATTTGGGGGTACGATAAGGATATTGTGGAGAAGACTATACTTGTACCACTACCTAATTTTCAAGTTGGGCCATTGTTTGCCCTGATCATAGCCTTAACATGATATGGCAAAGACTCCATAAGTAGCTAAAAGGTGTCTCAAAGGATGTTAATCCATTGAGTTGTTAATAGCAACTGGTTCAGAGAGGTAGGCAGAGGATCATGATGACGAATGCATGAATGTATCAGTTCATCCCGAACTAAAGGATAAGATTTTGGGATTGTGGTGGATTGTTCTGCCACGGTGGTTGTGTGATTATCATCTTGATAGTAGTCCTCAGGGTACAGGGCAGGTGCTGTTTAGAATGGAGCTCCAAAATTCCAGTGCAGAAGGAATCATTTAGGGCTCATGATGGAGTCATGGGTCTGCATAAAATAATGACATAGGAAAATCAACTTAGACATGAAGTTATGAAAATCCAAAACAGAAAATGGGGTTTGTGTGACCTGTCATTGAGTCTGTTGAAAGCAGCTTAAGGAAGAACAGTAATTCTTAATATTTAAGTTGAATAATTTAATCCTTTATAGCTGGGTAAATATATTGATATGTTAGGGTCTCAAGGGTAGAGAAGTCTTGTCTTACAGGAACTATTAGTCACAACTGAAACTCAGTAGTCATGGGGCCTCATTGCCAGCAAGATTGTTCATTTCCTCCTTGTTCATGAACCGTTGAAAGAAGTCGAGGTAAGATTTGTAATTGAGTCTCTTATGTTTTGTTCAATATTTCTTTTTTTATATGATGCTTTAAACATTTACATATCAGAGTTGGTGACCTTGGCTTAGACCTACTCTATGTTGTGATCTCTTGGATAACAGATGTTCATGATAACAGGGTACATGATCCAAGCTGCACACAGAGCTGCTGCTGTACATCCTCAGGCATGGTTTGTGGAAAGGCACAGTCACTCGGACTGACTCAAAAGCAGTTTGAAATTAGACTTAGGAGGATTTCCATCAGCAGCAGATAAAGATCAAAATGATTTCAATAGGGACTTGGTTAGGATTGCAGGCTGACAGAGCTCCATCTCCAACTCGCGCTGATGGTTGAAGTTTATAAATCTCGGTTTGCAGAAAAAAAATAATGTAGGCCAAACATGAAAACTGAATTATATTATTATGTCAGAGAAATCCTGAAGGTTGGTATATTAATTTTGCAATTATACAAAAGCATGATGAATCAGTATTTAACTTTTTTATGTACTGCATGGTTGCTGATTGGATTGTAGACTGTAGACTACATCTAGTACAAGTTTCAGACCCAGTTTGATACTGGAAAGATAGTTTTAAAGACTGGTTTCCTGGTACAGACGCCATGGAAATGTGGCAAGAGTCTGAGAGATTCCTGCTGGTGGGAACCCAACTAGCTACAGTAGTACGTGATGTAACTGGATAGTAGAGCAAAACTTAGAGAACTGTGACACACGTTGCATACTGGGTGTGATGTGAAACATTCGTTGTACACCAGATTCATCCTGGAAATCAACAAAACCTGCGGTCGGCCACCACCGTCCAGCAGCAGAGGCTGCCTGCTCTAACAGATCTTTGTCAACTGGAAGAGTATCGAGTGCTTTTAAAACTGCCATGGTTAAGCCGCTACTCAAAACATCTCATTTAGATCCTACTGTTTTGAGGAATTTTAGACCTATCTCCACTTTACCTTTTATAGCTAAGATCTTGAAGAAGGTAGTAGCCAATCAACTTAATATGTTTCTTGATAATGGTAAAGTTCTTAAAGTTCCAATCAGGTTTTTGGCCTGCTCATAGTAAAGAGACTGAACTTGTTATATTAGCAAATGACTTCTTGGTAAATGCAGACTCTGGGTCTATTTCCATTTTGGTTGTATTAGACCTAAGTGCAGGATTTGATACTGTTGATCATACCATTTTAGTGGATTTCCTTAAAAACTGGGTAGGGTTGTCTGAAAGTGTGCTAAACTGGTTTAAGTCGTATCTTACTAATAGACGGAATGTTGTTTCCTTGGGAGATTCAGCATCAGATCTACAATTACCTGTGGCGCTCCCCAGGATTCCATTTTGGTCCCATATTATTTTCTTTATACAGTACATGCTGTCGCTGGGGGAGATGTTTTGTAAACACAGTGTACATTTTCACAGCTATGCTGACACACAGCTTTGTATTTCTGTGAAACGTGGGAATACCTCTGTGGTCTCTGATTTAACTGAGTGTCTGAATGATGTAAAAATCTGTCTTAACATTTTTTGCAGTTAAACTCAGATAAGACAGATTTTGATTTTGGATTCTCTGCAACAACTGGAGTTTGCCAATTCCCTAAAAACAAAGTTGAGTAATTTAACTTCAAACCCAAAATTAGAGGCCAGATGTTTGTGATTCGTATTTGATTCTGATTTATGTTTTGAGGCTGTAATGTCACCAAAGTGTATTTTTATCATCTACAAAGTATTGCTAAGATTAGGTTGTGCCTTTCATTGCCTGATTCTGAGAAACAAATTCATGCACAACTGCAAGGTATGCTGGTTGTTTGAGCCAGGAACAAGGAATTGATAAACTGGGGTAAATTTGACCTATAAATAGATATTGTTAGGAAAACAGTGTAAGCAGAGTTCTCAAAGTTCAGCTTCACACACACACACACACACACACACACACACACGCATGCACGCAGAAAGGTAGGATATATGAGACAGGCAGTTGACAGTGCGAGTGAGTCTAGCTCCCTGAATCCTCTCCTGACGACACACCATCTCCGTACCTGAGCTTTCTCCCAGAACATAACTGATCATTATCTGATTTCTGTTTATAACTAGGTGCCTCATTTCTTGTCTCTAACGATACATTTTTAAGATATATATGTGTAACTTTTAAATATAAGTCCATTCAGAAACTGCTGTGTGTTTCCTACATATTTGCAGGATGGTGTTGTGGGGTAAGAAACATACCATAATGACTTTTAACACATGACTGAGCTGGAGCTGGAGCTGGAGCTGGCACTGGAGGGCAGGATGGACAATCAAATTGGCATATCACTTCTTCGAGGCAATATGTCAACTCCTCATGCTGTAAGGGCATTTTTGTTTTGTTTGCAGTTATGTGACAGTCTGAAATATTCTGCAACAGTGTCTGTATGTGTGAAATTGAAGAAGGAATCTAAAAAAGACCTAGGAGGTTATGTTGAATCAGAAATATCTTCATCTAGACAATGTGGGGAAGCTATAAAAAAGGCCAACAAGATGCTCGGATATATAGTGAAAAGTGTTGAATTTAAATCAAGGGAAGTCATGTTAAAACTTTACAATGCATTAGTAAGACCTCATCTAGAATATTGTATTCAGTTCTGGTCACCTTGCTACAAAAAGGATATTGCTGCTCTAGAAAGAATGCAAAGAAGAGCGACCAGAATTATTCCGGGTTTAAAAGGCATGTCATAGCAGATAGGCTAAAAGAATTGAATCTATTCAGTCTTGAGCAAAGAAGACTACGCAGCGACCTGATTTAAGCATTCAAAATTCTAAAAGGTATTGACACTGTCGACCCAGGGGACTTTTTCAACCTGAAAAAAGAAAAAAGGATCGGGTCACAAATGGAGATTAGATAAAAGGGCATTCTTAACAGAAAATAGGAGGCACTTTTTACACAGAGAGTTGTGAGGGTCTGAAACCAACTCCCCTGTAATGTTGTTGAAGCTGACACCCTGGGATCCTTCAAAAAGCTGCTTGATGAGATTCTGGGATCAGTAAGCTACTAACAACCAAACGAGCAAGATGGGCCGATTGGCCTCTTCTCGTTTGTAAACTTTATGTGTGTGCGTGCATAACGTAGCTGTGCCACTAATGCATGGGTTGGAAAGCATCAGTGGATTAAGACAGTACTTTATTCTGTCCTTTTTAGCTCAAACTCTCAGTTAAGCTCCAGCCTAATCCACAGCTCACTAGGACACACACAGACTGCCTGCAATGAGGCAGGAGGCTTGGTAGAGATGTGTTTTTTTTATGAACGATAAGCCTGAACAAGCATGTGGTTTGAATGGAAGCTATGTGGATGATGTCAGAGCCTGCATTTGCATAGGAGTCAGATATCAACATGAATCTGGGCCTGCTGAAATGCTCAAGAACAGTTCTCAGCCCCCCCCACCTCCCATAAATGAAAGCTTAGTGTGGGTTTTATTTTAGGATTTTTCATTTCAATGCATTGGTTTTGTGTCACAGGTGGATATTAGAAAAAACAGGGGGGAGAGATGAGTCAGCCCAGTGTATATTTTTTCTTGTACTCGTTGCTGCAGAATTTCTTCTAGGAGGGGAAAAAAATAAATAAATGTATTTATCAGATAATAGGAATGGAAAGCAAACCTGTATAGTATCACTTGGAGCCATTCCAGGCTTTACTGCGAGCCTTTCCTGAATACAACCTCTAAATAAAGGCATGTTTGCAGTTTTTTCTTCTGCTAAAATACAGTTGAATCTGAATCGGGTTCGGTTTCATAATAAAGCACTGTAAACCACTGAAAAGGACATCACTCTACAAACTGTAATAATGTGTGGATGACAAGCCATTCGGAAAACTAAGTGTTTAGTAAGGATGAACGTCACTATTGACCATTATTTGGCCTATAACAAAACTGAACATTAATCTTACCGACATCCCATAGCTCTATTAATAAAGAAATCAAAAATCAACAAAACCTGCGGTAGCCAACCACCATCCAGCAGCACAGGCTGTCTGCTCTGACATTGCTACGTGTATTATAAAAAAGGCATGGATGGTGCTTCTATATACAACCACATTTGCCCAATGGCTTTCATACTGTAGGCATCTGTTGATTGTCAGAGTGTAGGTTCACCTTCAAGCATGATCCTATATACACACCTGCGCAAACTTCATATGCCATGGCACACTATCAGGAACCGAAATCATTGCATGGAACACAAGCGCCTAACAGCCTTCCTTCTCTCTGGCCTGGGTAGGCAATGACTTTGCATAGAGCCTGGTTTTATGTTGGCCTTTGGTACTTAAACACTCAGCTGTATAACATTGGTGTCCATCGGTGTGCATGCAGGTGCCATGGCTGACGTGAAATCTTTTCTCAATGGGCTAAGGGAAGTCTGTTTCCTGTACGGCCTGTGTTCACCTGTGTTTGTGTTTTCTGCTTTCTGTGTACTTTCTGTTTTGGTGTGTCCTTTGCAGTCACCAGTTTTATTTGAATCCAGTGTGCTTTGTTTACCAGCAGCACTTCTTGAGATATTCTGTAATGACCTACTTTAAATTATTCCTGTGTTAATTTCTTTTAATTTGTGGAACGAGGGCACAGCAGGAGGTTTGCTGCGAGGTATGCTTGCGTCCGTCACGTTTTTCCAGCCCAAAACATGTTAACTCTTAGGGCTCTGTTTGGAAGCATGATCATAGGAACATTTGTAATGTAACAGTATTAAACTAGCAAGAAAGGCGTTGCATTTATTGTTCTGTCAAGTTTCTTTCAGGGTTTACTACATTTTGTTGGTCCTTACTACCAAAACCGGCTCTGCACTTGCTTCGTCATGAGTCCAATAGTCTGAGACTTACAGTCCCTTGTCCCTGTGACTTTCTTTGCCAGTCTAATGCCTCACGGGAAAACTCCAGTTGTACAGTAGGCCTTACTGCAGCAGTAGAAAAATCCAAATCGCCTGACTGCCTTTCCATTTCAGGGTTTTTCACATAGCAAAGTAAGTCAATCACCTTCTGAATATACAGGAAAGCTATTCTTAAAACCTTATGAAGCACTGCTGTACACCTCCGTTCAGAATCAGGACGGTCAAGTAAACTACAATATGTACTTCTCATTAAAACAGTCTCTGTTAGAAGCACATTCGGTGTTGCGTGCCGCCCTGGAGGGCTGGCTGTCCCTGGACTGGGGTATGGTTCAGCACCCTGCAGTTGAACACGCAGCAGCAGCAGTGGAAGCAGATTACTGTTACGGATGTGAGGTCGCATTGTCATCCAGGCAGAGCAAATCTCTTGACGCAGAGCGCTTCATAACTGCTTCATCGTGTCTCCCCAGGGCAAGCCAGTCCTCAGAAATTATTTTTATTCCTGCAGTAGCAAACTGCAAGTGTGTGTTATTTATTTATTTGATTTTTTTATGTTCAGTGCAGTGCAGCTTGTTTATCTGTGCATTTGTTTGTAGCAGTTTGTTTTTGCCCATTTTGTTTTGATGGGAGGGATTGTTTTTAGGTGTCTGATTTCTGAGTTTAAAACACTAACTGACCAATGCTGTGTATTTACAAGCGTTGTCAATGTTATCTTTCAAGTACAAGTCTTGCCAGTTCTACCCCCAACATACCCCAATTACCTGGTTCATTATAGCACTGCCTGAGGGCTGTTGCAGCACAGAGACCTGGGACTGGAGTTGTGCTCAGTTTCTCAACAGCATTTCCTGGTGCTGGGGGGGAGGCGGGATCAGCATTGATTATGCTGACATACACATGTGCAATTTCACTATACTGTTCCTGTGTTGGGGACCACTGCCTTTATCGATTCATTTATAATATTTTAAAAAACTCCCTGCTAAGCTGAAATCACCAAGTACAACTGCTACATTCTGCGATTTATTAATTATTATTTTTAAACAGTTTAGATGTTGATAGTGGGCTAGATGGCACAGATATGTGATGGAAACTTCACTCTCAAAGCTTTAGTACTGTGAGTATCTCTGGAATTCAGAGGACAGTGCGAATAAAACCTCTTGTTCTAAAAAGATATCAAATAGAATTAAACTGCTTTATCTGTATCCCAACCCGTCACTCACAGAGATTCTGGGACAGCTTCTTCTTTTGAATCTCATTTCGACTTTCCTATCAGTATGAATGTTGGTAGAATGACAGTATGGGGCAATTGGGAACCACGAGCATGCCACTTTATAACCGTTCAAGGGCTTCCTTTGTAAAGAGGAGAACAGTACTAAGAAATGTTAAACTCCATGTCTAAAGAACTGTTGTATTATTGAAATAGTTGTATAAAATAAAAGGTGAGCCTTTTACACAGTAGAGTGATTTTTAAAGAACTTCCACAGGCACTGAGATTCAGGCTGTTGCAGATTTTATCACCAGGAGTTTGAGCCCCTTGGCTGAACTCCCAGCTTGCAGTGTCTGAGGCTGACACACTCGAGAGATGTACTGTACCTCAGGGCATTGTGCCACTGTACTTATTTCAGTCTTTTGATGCTTCTTGATTTATTGTAACTTTTCACACACTTTGTGTGTAATTTGCAACATGGCTATAACACACATGACAGAGGTGCTTTGTGTTACGCCCTTTGTAAAGTGCACGCCCATAAATACCACAGCATGTAGAACATTCCAAGATCTATTGAGTAGGCATATACTGTGCATCTTCTATTTAACATATTGAACACGCATCCTTTATATAACTCTGACATGTAAAACAATTTCTCGGGGGACTTCACTAGAAACTTAGCAGCGTTGCTTTTCCAGTTTGGTTACATTCTGTTTAAGGTAGTGTCCGCTGTAGGACATGTTTCCTCCCTCTCTGAATGCATCCCATTCTCTCTAGTTTTACCCAGAGCTCCTGAAGCGACATGCAGCTGCCAGGAGGGTTGAAGGGAAAAACTACTTTCATATTTGCAGCAATTCTGCTGTATTTAGGAGATGACAGTTGTTTATTGGTTCGGTTGTCTGGGCAGTTACACTGAATTGCTGGTAATAATCAGGGATGTCCGTCCCACTGACCTTTTTCAAAGGGTTATGCGCAGTGTCACACATGTTCTTTCTCAACTAATGGGTATGTAACAGGCTAATACACATTGCTCTGACATGCAAGGAGAGGGAGATTTCTGGATTAATACAACAATGTGCCACTCAAGCTGAGGATTAAGTGACTTGCCAATTCTTTACAAAATAAGTTAGCTTAAACTGTGCGTTAGACTTTATCAGGGTCTCAGTACAGTAATTCCTGTTTTATTTGAAAACAAATATCTGTCAGTAATTAAAATCAAGGCTGTGGAAGAGCAGGGCATGGAACTCATACCTCTTCTGCACCCAGTCCTGAATTTTCAGAATTCAGAAGCCAGGAGTTTGATGATTGAATTCTCCTCCTGTAACAGCAGCGTGAACAACTCCCATTAACAAACTTACAGACTTGGGTAGGATTTACCCCTGTACACGGTCATTTCAGTAATATACCTGAGCAAGTGAAGTTCTGAAGCTCAGCATAGAGTGCAGGGCCCTTGCCCTAGAATTTTAATGTTATTTATAAAATAAATACATAAATACTGTAAATAAATCAAGCTGATTTTCACTGCAAATACAGAGTGTCAGAAATGACGGTGGAGTGGATCGGGCAGTGTCTGTTAATGCCTGATACAAGTGCTTCCTACTGGGATTGCCAAAGAGTGGCTTGCTGTACAGGTCAGTGTGACCATTCATGTTCTGCTGCTCATCTTCTCAGGGTGACTGCCTGGTTAAGAAAACCGGAGAACCAGCAGCGACAAAACTGCTGCTCTGAAAGTGTGACGTCTACTAAAATCATTATAATACAAGTATATCAAATTCAAAGACATTTTTGAAGACTTCTTGTCGAGGTGCTCATCTGGCGTTTATATGAAACTTAACTGAAGTACTGAAACATTTGGGCTAGTGCCTTCATCAGTGTGCCAGTTATTGAATGATTCCTGCCTATTTTCAGCCTCTATACTTGTGTACTTTCAATGTAGAGCAGGAGTTTAGATCAATAATTATGTAGTATTCCTCTTGGTAAAGGTGTGTTTATTTATTTGTGCTTTAAACACTAACATTCAGACACTAAAGCAACGTTACTTGGACGCATGTTTTTGGTGGTATGCTAGTAAAGGAATCGAAAGTAAATTTTACAAAAACAGATATGCAGTGTCACTTCCCAGCCGTTCACCACTCGGACAGGTACTTTGTTATCAGCTGGATGTTATTCTCCAGATAGTAGTGAAAAGTTAGTATCAGGGTCTTGACTTAGCGCCACGATATTGTGTAAAGAAAAAAAAGTATAAATTGCAACTAAAAGTATAAAAGGGTTTTCTAGAGTTTCTCTTCTTCTTCCATAGATTGTTTGGAAGTAATAATTTGTGTTTCGGAGAATGTAATCCAGTGATTGGCTTTTCTAATTCAATCTACAGAGTGTGTTTTATCTTGGTGGTTACAGTAATGCTGGCTGCAAGTTTCCAAGTTTGTGCCAATCTCAAATGCTAATTTAAACACGGAACACCACATTGGTATTCATTCTCAGTTTAATTTGATTTAAAGGACAGGGCATTCGACTGGGCAACCCGAGGAGGTGTAAAGGCAAAGAAATTTGAGATGCACAGGCATTCAGATAATTACAGTAGGTGTTGACATTGATAGTGAAAGTGACAACTTTTATAGTGAATGTATACAGTGCTTCTTAAATATTGGTCATGTGGTTTACAGTAATTAGATTTTTAGATCTGTGATTTAATGTGTTAGCTGGAGTCAATCAGTATTTTTTTTTTCAATGAGTCACTGATTCAGTACAAAGGAAACATGTTTTTCAAGAGGTACATTTGTTCTCCAAAAAGCATATTGATACAGAGCAGGAACTGCACACACACACAGATGTGCAGTTCTAGAGGCAGGAACTGCACGACCACGCAGATGTGCAATTGTAGAGACAGCAAAGCAATAGGTTTATAATGTAGTGCAGTTTGCCTTAAAAACTGACTAATTGATTGGTTTTCAAATGTTATATATATTGAGTGTGAAAAAAAAAAAATTGTAATATATATATATATATATATATATATATAAAATTTAATAATCTATATCGTATATATATATATATATATATATATATTATATATATATATTCATTCATTCATTCTGTCTCTACACACACACACACTGACGCGCAAAAGAAATGCAACACTCCGGTGTAATGGATTTAATCAAATATTTTAAACATAGATATCAAACAAAATCACGGAAAATGTGAACAAAAATACAGATCAAAGAATCATGATAAGTTTTCGGTATGAAACGTGACACACTGTCCAAATGAAAATGTTACAAAGTTAGTATCGGGTATGACGTCCCTGAGCATTAACACAATCCTGGCAGCGCTGATGCATAGACCTGATCAGCCTCTGGATAGATTGCTGTGGGATGTTTCGCCGCTCTTCCTGTGCAGCTGCAGCCAGCTGGTGAAGGCTGGCTGGTCGCGGTTGTCTCCTGTGGATGGCACTTTTGAATTGGCCCCACAGATGTTCTGTTAGACAGATCAGGAGAAAAAGCTGGCCACAGCAAGACCTCGACATTGTTTTCTTGAAGTTGTGCAATTGTAATCCTAGCACTGTGTGGTCTTGCATGGTCCTGCAAAATTTAAAATTGACACTTCTGGATTGGCTTGCAGGAACAGAAAAACTGCCTGAAGGACTTTGTCAATGTATCACTGAGCACTAAGGTTGCCCTCAATCTGCACCAAGGCGTTCTTGTGTTAAAGGAGATTCCTCCCCGCATCATCACACTTCCACTGCCCCATCGGTTGGCTTGAACAATGCAACAGTCAGCAGAGCGGTCCTGGGCCGGTGTGGTGACCCTCTGCCTCCCAGGACGTGGCCTGTCCCTCACAAAGACGGTTTCCTGGTTTCGCTGAACTAGTCTGCTGATTGTTGAAGCAGAACATCTCATTCTCCAGGCAACTTCTCTCACAGACAGGCCGCCTTCAATCATGCCGATAGCAACCAGGTGATCTTCATTACTCAAGTGGCCTTGGTCGTATCTTTCACTGTTCTTGCGTTAATTAAAATCATATCTTTTCGAATGGCTATTTATACAGGTTCTTAATCAACACATTTTGGCAATGTTAACTGAACTCAAATACCAAGTACTGAGCACCTGGCATGTTTATGAAATCACGTGACTTGAGCTCAGTATTTTGTTATCCCAAGGAACAATACTACTCAAACAATCAGCACACCTATGTGCTCACTATTTACAACGTAAATAACATTTATGTATGTGCCCAGTGAGCTGTTGATGTAAAACTTAGGCTGTTGCGTTGTCAGTGTGTGGGTGTGTGTGTGTGTATTGCAGACAGAGAAACTAAAAAGAAACCTGTCATGCAAAACTATCATCTTTGTTTTACAATATATTTGACCCAAAGTGTAACAAAATAAAATATGTAGGAGAAACCGCTACAGCATTATATAAAAGAATACAGAATCACCTCTGAAACCTAATAAATAAAAAAGAAAATTAACCAGTAGTTCAACACATTACAAAAAATAGACATAACATGAGTGATCTAAAAATGGTAAGGAAAATAAATGGATAAATAGACTCAGTACCATGATGTCTGAAGGTTTAAATAGAAAGGAATAGTAGATCATTACATCATTAACTATTTAGTAAATGACATCACAAGCACATTTAATAGATTTAAATAGAAATACATTTGCGTAGTTACCATGGCATCAGAATCCTATGAGTACCTCCATTGTTTAGTTTTCAAAGCCACTTTCCCTTGAGAAAGGTTAGGTTAAACGTACCGAAATGGGAAGCTGGCTAATCTGCCTTCACCTGGCTTTGAACTTGTGCTGGAGATCCCAAGTACTGGCACTGATCAGCCTTCCTCATTCCATTTAAAACATGTGACAGTGTGAATAGGGAGGACAGGCAGAATTCAAATGCCACTGTGGCATATAATTAGAAGGGAATGGCTGTTTGGTGCAGGCACTTGCTCATGTTCAGGTAAAGGCAGATTTAGAGGGGCAAAAGAATAACTTGATATTAGAGCAACAGAACACAAGACCACTCGGAATGATTGCCAAAACCAGAAAACAGCAAGGGAAACTTGAAAGAAATTGACATGACAGTTAAAGCTAATAACTCTTTAATAGGTCTGATTGATTCACCAAAATATGTGCAGCGTACTGCACGTTAACTCACCTTGAATGACATTACAGTGCATTGTGTTGCATCAGCTGCATGCATCAGCTTACTAGGGTTTTGTGGCAAACAAAGGTTGTGGTTGGCAGTAGAAATTCAAGGGCAGCATATCTGTCCTTGGAATCCTGCTTCTGTGTAACAGAACTTGAGGATTAACATGTTTATAGCAGCAATACGTTGGTCCTCAACGAGACCATGCATGTTTGTCTCAAATTGACAATCAAGTTTCAAAGAGGACTAGAGACCACACAAACAACCTGGGCAGTCAACAAGACTGGAAAAAGTACAATGCACAGAATTCTGGATAAATGAGAAAATGACCTATTTCTCTTGGCTTGTGATAGTATTTACTGTAAGCGTGGCTCAGTATTGATAAGAATAGAGCTAGAAATCAGTAAAGTGGTGGAAACTACTACAGAATCTCTGGGCATTCTTCCAGTGCCTCAGTGCAAACACTTTATGGAAGATTAATGCATGCTTTTTAGGCATGTTTTGTAAGCTGCTGTTGAGCAGTGGTGCCAGGATGCAGCATACCTTCACTTATCATCCAAGAATCTTCAGCGGACAGCTTGGTGTTCCCTTTTATAAAAGCATAGCAAAGTGTAGTAAAGCATAGTGAAAGCATGGTAAAGTATTGCTACTGTAGGCATAGTAAAGCATGTTAATAAACATGGCTAAACGCAAAGTATAACCATGGGAAAAGTGCAAAAATACCATGGTACCCTTTATTATAAGGGATACTGCATATGTTATCTTTACAAGAGAGTGAATTTCTGTAGGCTAGGTGCATGTATTGTGTTTAGTTTGTGTGAAGGTGCTTACAGCTGTTGTCATTGCACTAACGTCTACTGTGTTTTCTGTCTTGCAGGTTAGCGCTTTATGTGTATGAATATTTGCTTCATGTAGGAGCACAGAAGTCAGCACAGACATTTTTGTCAGAGGTACGTGGTTTGTTTGTTTGTTTATTTATTTATTTATTTATTTATTTATTAAATACAATGCATAATGATGTGTTTTTATGTGCAATCAGAATATATAAAATCCTGGGATCCTTCAACAAGCTGCTTGATGAGATTCTAGGATCAATAAACTACTAAGAACAAAACGAGCAAGATGGGCCGAATGGCAGCCTCCTCATTTGTAAACTTTCTTAAAATTGTTTGAATGTAATAGGAATTACTTTCTGAAACGGTACAAAAGTTTTAACAGACTGCTACAGTAGTCCAGATTTTGATTCAGAAATTGTGTGAGTATTTTACTGCTGTGTTCATCAGTCTGTAATTGAGCCAGTCAAATAGCCAAGAAAATGACTTTAAATGGGCATCTAGTGTTCATACTGAACTAGAAAACCCCTAGCTGCTTAGATGGTTGAGATTCTGCTTGTATGCAGAATTGGGTCCCTGATCTCTATTCAGTGCATTCATGTTTTTTCAAAGCGTAAGTGGCATTTGGTATTGTCTCTCAGGTGAGGATTATTAGATGGCTTAGTGTTTGAATCCAGAACACATTAGCTGAAAGCTTCAGAATAAACACCACTAGGTCTAAGTTTTAACATGGGTGTAAATGTTTTAATTCCTTTTAAAGGCAAACGAGAAAATCTTTTGAAAAGCAATTATCTACTTGAACCCTGTCTTTCCTTTTCTCCATTTCCTCCAGTTAAGGGGGGCCGGTAGAAAATATCGAAACACACTAGGGGCTTTTTAAAATGATATGAAGTGTGGGAGATATACATACTGTACCTGGTAAAGGGTCTCTCTTGGTAAAGGCACGACTGCCTGGTGTGCAGGGTGGCTCATGCAGTCAGGGGAGCGCAGGTTCTCATCATGACTGTGCCAAGTGGACAACCTTGGGTATCCAGTGGGGGACATTGCATTGGCCCTGATACTGATACAAAAACATAGTATAGTATAGCAATTACAGAAGAGCAGTGGGAATCTTTGGTAACTACAATTTCAGCAATTATAACAAAGTTATCATAGAATAAACATGTACAATTAGCAGACAGTCACACTTTTCTGCAGTGGCTAGGTTGTATTTGTTCTCTGTGTTTAAGTGAGACGTGCAGTGGTAGGCAGCAAGTAAGATATTGAGGTAATGAGTGTTTAACTGAGGCTGCTTTGAGCAGTAAAACACTGTTCTTGGCTGTAAGCTGGCTTTGCTTTATTTACAACATTTAAATCAAGATATATCACATTTCTTTGACACATTTATTTTTAATGTTAACAAGTAGGCAGGTGACTAATTTGGTGTTAATATTACATTATATACTCATGGTTGGCAGGTACGTTACTTAAAATATATCAATGCAGCTTATAGAACAGATTAACTTGATAGGTGTCTGGATGGCTTCCAAAAGTATAGTTTATACAGCATCTCTGTAGGATAATTATGTTTTTTTTTCATTTATTTATAAAGTGCAAATATTTGAAAAAGCCTAAACAAGGTTTCTCTGTTTTCTTAGATACGATGGGAGAAAAATATCACATTAGGAGAACCACCAGGATTTCTACATTCTTGGTGGTGGTAAGTACCTCCTTTTTTTTCTAAGTAATATTAGCCAAGTGATATTTGTTCTGTTGTATATTTATAGTATTTTGAGAAGCACGGTGCCTATGCAAACACCTGCCATCTGTAGTCCACACTTGTGTAAAAGAACCTCCCGTTTGCATTATGGCTTATTTGATATGCAACTGGCATTGCTGCTATAGCTTGGATGACTGGTGAGAAGACAGTATGAAGGGGTTGTCGTATGACCAGGTCATGCTTACAGTTGTATGTCATGCTACACATGTATCACTGCTGTGTTGTAAAAGAAGAACATGACAAATCCAGCACTGTGAAAAAAGTGAGCATTAACTAAAAACTTATGAGGGCTCTAATAAAATTCTTGAACACGAGCAAATGTACTCAATTCTGCAACTCCGGAAGACTAATGGCTATTAAGTAATCCAGCTGACACTCTTTGTAACCTGAGATAACCCGGGCTGTTATCTGCCTTGAATTCATGAATCACTGAGGCTGAGAGAGCGTGTGTCTTTTCCTATTGCAGTGTTTTTTGGGATCTGTATTGTGCGGCACCTGAAAGACGAGAAACATGCGAACACTCGAGCGAAGCGAAGGCCTTTCATGACTACGTAAGTTGCGAGATCCTTTACTGTATTACTGTGCAGCTGTTTTTTATAATGCTGTAACGCAGTGCGCTGCATCTGGTAGGTGAGGGGCGAGATCCACAGACCCAAAGTGTCCTTCCATTGGAAGAGTCTGAACGGACCTGCTTTCAACAGCGGTGTAGGAGCCTGTCTGAACTGGGGAGTTTTTCTTTTCTTTTTTTCTCTTGGTGTTTTTTGTTAATGTTGTTATTTTTGGAGCAAGACACTTCTTTTTTTTTTTTTTTTTACACAGGGAAGGTATGAGTGGTGAAGCTACTTACATTAGCGCAGATCTGTCATTCAGCAAACCTAGCGTGCACAGAGTCCCTATGCCAAACAGTTTGCTACCAAAGTGAACAGGACTGATCTTTATATACACACACAGCACTACTGCCCAACTCTTTATTAAACATCAGGATTGAAAGAAAGGGGGAAAAAGAACAGTTTAAGTGACACGTATTTGATATTATTAGCTTGTTAATAATGATAAGCAAGGATGCCTTTTTTCCTGAACAGTACAATATATTATTCTGTTATGTTTGATCTGCCTTCTCACATAACCACGTCTTTGTATCACAGAGCACACTGCAGTTATTTTATAGTGTATGACTGAAACAGTCAAGTTTTTAATTGCAAGAGGCAATTTATAGCCAAAGCTCTTAAAAAAAAAAAAAAAAAAAACACACAGCAGTTTGCAAGGAAGCCCATTGGTGCCAGGATACTGGGGAATAACTCATCGTCTGTTCAAGGACAGGTAAATGTTGTTTCCACGTAACCATATCATCTATTTGCAGCTACTTGAAAGGTGTCTCATTGGAACTGCTTCACATGGATGAGAAAGTCACTCATTAGCTTAACCCCAGTGTCTCAGCAGTGTAGCTGTGTCTAAGATTTCCAGCTCTTTGGTTGACCAGGAGGCCCATCCTAAAAATACCTATTATTATTATTATTATTATTAATATTATTAATATTATTAATGTATTTTTTGTGCTTTCAAAAGCTCACAAAGCTTGCGATAGTTTTCGTTTTTCAATACCTGCTTGTTTCTCTAACGGATGGGCTCATGTTAGTCCAGTAACTAGCCGTGTGTACTGTATACAGGTGACGGGCATCCCACCCTGTAAGAGTATGTGCAGGTATATAGAGTCTACCTGTGTGCTCTTGCCAGAATTTGTCACAAATGAGGAATGACTAAATGTACAGTGTATTTGTCCATCATGAGTGGCATACAACTGATTAAGCAGAGGATTCATGGCAGTGCTGCAGAGCATTCTTGACAGTAACCTCTTGCTACAGCATGTTTTTTTCCTTTTGATTAGGGTTATTAAAAATGTGTTGCGCATTATGCATTATTTATACAGGGCCTTTGTTTATTACTCTGTGGTATTCTTCCTCCCCATTACCCACCAAGAGAGATTTTGTATATTTTCTATATGAAAGACTGCTAGCAGAAACATTTGTCAGAATGTATTAAATTTATTTTAGTATTGAAATATTTTCTAAACTGTGCTTTTGTTGGTTTCTTTTGTGTGGTGTGTGTATGAATATTGACCAAGTTATATAGCTTTAAAGCAGGACATGTTAAAAAAATTTGTTTTTAAAAAATATTCTTACAGCCTGAAGTGGCAAATGTACTCCTTTTAAAATAAATATTTGTGTTGAGAATAACTGTTTTGAGAAGTCTTTACTTGTTATGCATTTCTGCCCGTTTTCTTGTTGTTATTTAACTAGTTTGGATCTGGTTCCTGTTTTTGCTCAAAAGAACCCTTTTGTTCCTAAAACTGTTACGTGCAGAGCGTGTGAATTATAGTACTGTTTAATTTGAGCATCCGAACTTTCTTATCTTAAACATCCATATTGTTATTTCATTATTTGTAAACTTTTTAAAAGTAGTTTTGGGCTAAATGCAGAGGAAGGCACAGGTACCAAATAAACTGAGGTCCCCGCGTGTTATAACAGTACCTTGGATTTCTCTTTCCCTTCACACAAGTGCACTGGCCTGTCTCTCTCGCAATTCTACGGTTTAACGTGTCTTTTTTTATTTGTATTGCCAATTAACAGTATTTCCCCAGAGTGCTGTTTGAGTTGCACTGAAAGTACCTAATTACAGGCTAAAAGCACAAATTATAAGTTTGCAGTCCCCAAGATAATAGGTACTATGCAGTTATAATGTGTTAAGCCTGTAGAGTACGAATAGACAATACATTCTTTAGCTGCATTCTGCTTGCACTAAACAAACACTAGAGCTTTGCGAGTTCAAATTGCTCGTCAAACTACAGGGACAAGTGAAAATACTTGGAGGAGGGAGTGTTCAGTTACTGTGTAAATAAGGTTAACCGATCCACACAAGGCAATCATTTTCATATGTTAGTCTGTAGAGTGAAGGCTACGTGGTGATGATTAAACAGAATAAGCCGTGATTTAGTTCAGTCCATTAACATGACTGGATGGATATATACAGGATACACCGTGAACGTTAAGAGTACTGCAGGTTTATCACGAGTGAGGATAGAGTAGCTGAATAACCCACCAGCCCCTACAGTGTTTGAGTGGGTTGTTTCCTGCTCTCCTCCCGAGAGAAACAGCCTCGGGACTCCAGGAACGTTTAGGGAGTATAGTACAGTACAACATCGCATATCCAATTCACTGTGGACTGGGGCACAGGCAGATATGTGAAAATATTGGATTTGTGACGATCTATAGAAAATTACATTTACACACATGCAAAATAGGTTACTGGACAAAAATAAAGAGTGAACGGCTTTAAACCTGGGGAAATGCTTTACTTTAAAAGTAAGCAAACGTAAACGAGATTAAGAATACAAGAAGCCTTCTCCAAGCAAAACCTTTTAAAGAAATACAAAACAAGTTGTGCTTACTGTACAGGAACTTACATTTGATGGCTGCTTTAATGGTTTTCTGTTTTAAAGGTGTTAACCAGTGATCAAACAAGCATTAGTTGCGCTGGGTCTGTCTGAGGCTGTCGTTCTAGCCAGTTCAGTCCCTTTTGGAAGCACTCCATTGCTTCGCCATGTGAAATGACAGGCCACTCCTCGCAATTGGAATCCCCATCTTCCAATTCTGCTCTTCCTGATGCTTCATTTTCAGTTACTAAAGCGACTGTTCTCGTCTTCCAGAATGTGATTTCCAGATTTGTCGCTGTCTTGATGTATCCATTCATCCATAGCCTTCTGGGTCACTCCTTCTAACGCTGCGTCCTCCAGGTCGCCTGCTGATTTACCATCCCCGTCGTTGTTCTCAAGTGTGATGTTTTCTGGACAGTCGCAGTTTTTTGCATGCAGTTTGTAGTGTGGTTGTTTGTAGATGATTCCAGGCTTCAGTAGCAAAGGTCATTTGGTAGACAGAATGATGTGTGTTTTTTCCCAATGAAAATTGACTCGAGCATTTTTCGTCTGTAATACTGTTTTGTAGCTTCGATTACACCCTGCCTTTGTTAATATCTGCCACTGTACTTTTGCCTGTCCCAAAATCTGCTGCAGTCTTTTCCCCAGTTTCTCCCTTTTCAAGTCTTGAGCGGATTTCCAGTGCATGTTGGATTGTTAAAACGACGCGCTTTCTTTTTGTTCCATCGCGAACCCTTCACAAGCTGCCGACGCCAGTACCCCTGCACTCAGCGTGGGCGGGTAATTGCTCAGGGGGCGCTTTGTGACAGTCAGATGCCAGA
Organism: Polyodon spathula; assembly: GCF_017654505.1. Taxonomy (NCBI): domain Eukaryota; kingdom Metazoa; phylum Chordata; class Actinopteri; order Acipenseriformes; family Polyodontidae; genus Polyodon; species Polyodon spathula. The sequence continues at coordinate 105,214,546 of NC_054535.1, forward strand.
CGTTCCACTGCATAGAAGTATAATTATGGAAAAAACAGTACGTTTTAAACCTAATTTAAACAACTGGATTTGGAGACTCCTTTCTTGGATCAGTCTCTGCATCTGCTCAACAACACAACATTATTTGGAACAATGCATTCTGTCGTTGGATTGGAATGAACACAAAATAGTACCGGGACAAATATTTGAATATCCATTTTTTTACATGTATTTATAGACAAACAGTAGGACTAACAAAACAATAATTAATCACAAGCTTTCAAGACCTCACGGGTATCTTATATATATTATTGTGTGTATTTCAAGTAAAAACTCTAAAATGTATATATTTTTTATTTATTTTTTTAACCTTAGAGTAAGTAGTGGGGTTCCAAAAAATGTAGTGCTACATCTGTTTAAATAACATTATGTACCTGTAATGTTCTTTTCATTGTTGCCATCCTGACAACTTTTTACACTTAGAACTTTCAAAGCTTTTTTCAAAATGGCCGCTGTAGTGATGGTGTAAGGATTATTGACCACATTGTCAAACAGGTAACACAGCACTAATGAAACTTGATGTGGTACAGAACTGAAAAGCCAGAGCACTTGTTGTGGGTCTTTTTTTTTTTTTTTTTTTTTTATTATCGCTCTTCCTGCATTGGTTTTCAACCCCGGTCCTGGGTACCCCTGTGTCTGCAGGTTCATTCCAACCGAGCGCTCAGTTACTGAACTAGACCCTTAATTGAAATGATAATTTGCCTAATCAGACCTTTTTAATTGCTTTCAGCTCTTAAATAGTTGTAGAGTTCGAGTTACTTAAAAAAAAAAAAAGTTATAAGTGTAAAAAAGTGTCAGAATGTTAACAATTGAAAGAAAAATAGAAGTATATTATTTAATCCGTTGTAGCATATAACACTGTATTTTCAAATATTCACTCTGAACGATCCAATAGGGAAGAAAAGGGGGGTGATGCATCACCAGCCAACACGTATTTTTTTTCCTCGTTTATAATTTAATCTACTGGTATTTTTTCTTTTCTTAAATCTTCCACTGTGAGTTGTGTAGCTGCTCCTTCGGGCTTTTATCCATCCCTCAAGTTCTTCTTGATTTCATCCTTCCTTCCATGCTCAAAGGTGCTCCGCATCATCCTGTCAGCAGTGTATCTGCAGTGGCAGAGCGTGATATAAAGGGCCACAAGCTACATTCTCACTGGGAAGACGAAAAGTGGCTTTTACATTCTCTACACCAGGTCATTTTCATAGATAAGGTTACTTCATTATGTCCAACAATAATGGTTTGTTGTGCTAACAGGAGCAAATTCACCATGACATTCAGAATGTAAAACAAGCAAATGCAGAATACACAGTTTTCTAACCAATATATGGTTCTCTTTGTCGAGCCCACAGTCCTCAGTTGAACTGGAAAATGATTCAAATAAAAGCTTAAAGGTTGATGTCATAGAAATGTTTTAATTCACATAAAACAATCAGGTTCAATCCATGTGGCAAATATAAAACCAGAATGCACTGCTGAAAGTGTGATGACCTTTTTAAATATTTGATCACCATTATTAAATGTTAAATTGATGAGATGTACATCATCTGATGTATTTTTTTTACAGTGTATGTTTTTTTAACAATAAAATAATACTTTAGAATTAAGGATCTGTTGTAATAAAAACCAGTAGATTTATAAATGAGGTATAAAATAATGTGTTATTTATAACAAGTGTCTTCAGTACTGCTATTTCCTCGACCTTTGCTTCGTTGTTTGTCTTTTCTAACAAAGTCATTTCAGAAACCTCACCTGTTGTGCTCTCTCATTCGCTGTTTAATTCCAATGTGCATTCTTGAAACAAACACGGGGTTCAAGAAATCTCAGTTTGAAAGCCATGCTTTCAGATACTTTTGAACTCTGCTTGATTCACCTGACAACTGAAATAGATTTGAACTCCACAATGTTGCTGTTCTCTAATAATAATAATAATAATAGTAGCAATAATAATAATAATCACCCCCCTTTTTGTTGTGTTGACGATCTTTTGCTTGTAGTTTATACTGCAGTGAATTGTTGCAGTTGAGATATTTCTGAAACATTTTAGAAGTGGAAAGCCTCAGCTGCTTCCTGGTATGAAATTGTTTCCTGTGCTGTAGTTCAGTATTACTGCAATCAGACTGCAAGACCTTTCCCTCGTGTTTATAACGTTTGCGTTTGTAACTGGCAGTGTTAGGTGATCTTTATAATTGAATTCAGGATACCTTGAATTCATTTAGAAAAAATAAATACATACAATAAAACAAGCAAAGAATCAGCAGAAAATGGGAAGTGATGCTGCTAACGCTAGTAGAGGTAAGGAAACGCATTGAAAGTCTTGATTAGCAGCACCCCTTTAAGGTGCAGTCCGAATTGCAGGACTTCACTAGCCTTGCTGCTGCACAGCAGAGGAGAGCCATCTGTGTCCCTGATTGCACCAAAAGGCAGTGCAGCTCACCACTTCACTTTGTGGCTGGCCATTTCCTGCGGCTCAGACCCGAATGACTGATCTTGTCTCGAATACTTCCCAAAATGGCATTTCTGTACCTTGCTGTTATAATTAGCTTTCGGTGGTGAGCTCATGGCCATTTGCATTTGACAAACCAAGCTGGAATAATTAAAATAGGCAGTGGGAATAAGTTGTGTTTGTTTACATGCTTTATGTAAGAACAGAGAAAGAACTCTAAACATGCCTCAGGTTTAAAAAAAAAAATGTTTTAGCACATCCGTTGTTTTAGCATGTTTATGAAATGTTATTGATGGTTAGATCCAATGATCTAGAACACTGTGAAATAAAAATAATTATTAATACTGGATACAACTGAATTGTGATTGTATTAAAAAAAAAAAACTATTCCCCCCCCCCAAACACACACACACACACACACACACACACACACACACACACACACACACATTTACATGTGAATTCCAAATAGTATAGCATAGTCTTTTGGTTATGATAGTGTAGCATAGTGTTTTGATTATGATAGTGTAGCATAGTCTTTTGGTTATGATAGTGTAGCATAGTCTTTTGGTTATGATAGTGGAGCATAGTGTTTTGGTTATGATAGTGTCGCATAGTGTTTTGGTTATGATAGTGGAGCATAGTCAATTGGTTATGGTAGTGTAGCATAGTCTTTTGGTTATGATAGTGAAGCATAGTCTATTGGTTATGATAGTGGAGCATAGTCTATTGGTTATGATAGTGGAGCATAGTGTTTTGGTTATGATAGTGAAGCATAGTCTATTGGTTATGATAGTGGAGCATAGTGTTTTGGTTATGATAGTGTCGCATAGTCTTTTGGTTATGATAGTGTAGCATAGTGTTTTGGTTATGATAGTGGAGCATAGTGTGCTGTAGGCCTGTGCTGGGTAGATAATGATGCAGAGAATACTCTATTCACAGATATGAGTTGTAGCGACTCTACTGAAAAGTATTAGAATTGTCAGGGGGCTTAGATAATTGACCCACTGCACCAGAGGGGATTGTGCTGGGTTAAAACTTGGGGCTTGGTCTCAGTTGTTGTATGGTTTTTATTAATGATTTTGAATGTCAAAAGTGGCCTAATTTACCTGTAGACTGGCTAACTGTGTTTATGCTGAAGGGCTGTGTGGTTTTATAACTATATTGCAAAAAATATATGCTTTTGTTTAAGAATGTAAGGTCAGTGTCTGGCAGGGTAGGGTGACCGTGGCCTTGTGTGTTCTATTCATCACAATACAAGGGAAAAGATCTGTAGGGTTCATGAGGTTTATCATACGTTCATAAATGTCTCAAAAAAAAAAAAAAAAACTTTATTGACTGGATGTACATAAACAAAAAATCTGATGTTACAATAGTAATCAGTAGTGAATTGTTGCTATATTTTTTTCATTTGGGTTAGTACAGTGTGAGTCACTTTATTTTTTCCTGACCTATAATGCAAATCAGTAAAGCTGCTTTTTTTTCAATCACAAAGGACAAGCTATAGGCCTTTCACGAAACAAATGCATTTTTAATCTAGAGAACTCAAACAGCTGTAATGGTAAAAACCCAGCAGGAAAACACTTTTTTCAGGAAGGATCCGTTCAAGTTATTCCATGTACAAGTGTCTTGCTGGTTGTGTGTAACAATCTCTACAATTTACCTTTGTACTACTTTTCAAAACAGGGTGCAGTTTCTGTGAACAAATACAAGTTCACTGCTAAATACATATTTCATTTTGCCAACTGCTGTGGTTTCTGTGCAGCCTTCTGCTAATCATTTCCTTGCTTTTTCTCGCTGCAATCCGCACCTTGCATTTAGTGCAGTGCTTGGATCCACCAGTTCACAAAACGAGGTTTTCCAGTTTCGCCTCTCTGTTCCCTTGTTTCACACCCCCTCACACGAAGGCAGTTGTTAGCCAGGGGTTGCTACGCCCGTGATTCACGATCCCCGCAGCTCCTTGCTTGCTGTCCCTAATAGCAGGGTTGATATGTGGGCCTTTTTGGTTTTTACATTTGTGTGGGTGAAGTAAGTCTTAAAGGAGAGTCACTTCAGAGGCATTATCAGATACACTGCTCTCAGAATCTGTACTCTCCCCTATCTCCGCACAATAGGGCTATGAATTTCAAACAGACCGTGGTAGAAACTAGGGGGAAAGATATCAATGTGCCTTTCTGAGATCAGTCGGCTAATAATGTAACAGCCAGATAAATGCCAGGAACAGTCAGTAAGTCATGTTGCACTTACCAGCAGGGAACTTACCAATTGTTCTTCTACCAGCATAGTTTATCATTAACAATATATGTCATTTTATATATGTGCTAGTGTTTTTTCGATTGCTTTAGGACAATGTGATCATGGGCAGCTAACATAGAAGTTGTGAAAAAAAGGTATTAATACCTACTGTACAAATTGTTATGTGTTTTAAATATTGCAGAGCATTTAATTGAACCCAGCCCATAGTAATTTCTATAAGCTATTTATGATGGTTACTTTTGACTTTTATTGTATACCTAGAAATGCTTTAAACCAATTTACTGTTAATATTAACCCTTTTCATGGTACAACTGGTTTAAGGTAGTGTGGCAGGGCAGTTGCCCTGCACAATGGGAATTAGTGTTTGTGTAATTTTGTATGTGCAAATGGGTTTATTGTGTGTCTTTTTGGAGTTAATTTGTGTGATTAAATTATTGTTTACAGAAGGGCGCTCAATTGAGACTTGGTTGAGGGGAATGGCAGCGAGTGATTGGCTGTGCCGGTCCACAATCAGCAGGTGGACGGGTCTTGACTGAGTGTCCGTCAGCATAAAAAAACATCCGATGGGGATTGTTCTGGGCGACTGCACCGCAATGCTACACAGACAGGCACTGTCTACACTCAGGAGGAGAGCGTCCGCTCTGCAGGAACGACAGCTAAGCAACCCTGAAACTGCAAGAGGTGCTTGTGAAGGCAATGCCCAGCCAAGGCCGTGAGAAGCAGCAGGAGTCGTTGTATGAATGCCGGCTCATCAGTAGGTTAGTTTAGGGGATGGTGATCCCATGTAATGTATAGCGAGGGTTACGTAGTGTAGCAGGTTCCTGGAGCGGGACGCCTCGTTTATAAGGCTCGACCTGTGTGGCACCTTTTATTTGTAGATTTTGTACTGTGTTTTATTTTGCCTTTTGTACAAACAGTTTGTATTTTTTGTACAAAAAATACAAACTGTATTTTTCCTCTCCTTTTTTACAGCTGAAGCCAAAATGTAATTCTTCCTCAAACATTAGGAAAATATGAACCGGTTTTGAAGGAAAAGCTTCTCTTCAGTTAACTCCTGACTGATCCTGAATTGATACTATATATATATATAGCATATATATATAGCATGTATATATATGCTCATACAATGCCTTTTGAAGTTATTGTCTGACTGGATGTTTGCAAAAGACACTGAGTGCTGTGTATTGATACACAGTTTTGATTTTAAAGAAAAGATTTAACTTGATTAGAATCAAACAGTAAAAAGATGCCATGAGACACATGTAGGCCTTTGCGTTTCCAATCCCAACTGAACAAATGAACACAGCTGCCGTTGTTGTATCTGGCTGTACAATATTAAAGAATATGATCCTGGTGTTTTTTTTTTTAATACTTTACAAGCAGCGTTTGCACATTTTAAATCTGTTTGTCACAGTAAATGTTTTTTTTTTTTTAGAATGTGTTTTTTCATTTGCACTGATACACAGCCATTGCTCTCTGTGTTATTTCTCTTCTCCTGTTTAAGGGAGGTGATGTACAGCAAGGGATTCTAAGAATGTTTTGTTAGAGGCAGGAGAGGATTGCACTTAGCTGATCACCCCTTAGCAACATTTTGACCTCGTTGGGTAGCAAAATGTTATTGTTGGCTTTTGCCAGTGTGCAGATAAACCTGCAGTTCTGACGTGTGATGGCTGAGCAAGGCAGCTCGGGAAGATCAGCACTGATGGCTCTTTGCTGTGATGTAACTGTAAACAGCTGTCATTGCCAAGGGTTTTGTTCCAGAGGTTGCCTACAAGAAACCAAGAGTTTTATTGTCTTTTTTATCACAGATAATATGCATGTATTATAAAAAATCAATCGGTCAATCTTTATTTTATGTAGCGCCTTTCAAAGTGACCACCATCACAAAGCGCTTTACAAGATGCAGTAAGAAGAAGAAAATCCATAATACTTTAAATACAGAGAAATGCGTAATACATTAAATACAGTGGAAAGTACATAATACAAGATAGTAGCATAATACATGAAATAGTACATTAAATACAGGGGAAGTACATAATACATTATAGTAGCATAATACTTGAAACAGTAGGAGCAACACAGCAGCTAATAGCAGATATCAGGCTCAAAGAGCATGGAAAGCAAGAGAGAACAGGTGGGTCTTGAGAGTTGATTTAAAGCGAGGGACAGTGGGTTTAAAAATAGTAGATGGGCTTCAGTAAGTTAAAGGAAAATAATTCCATTGTCGGGATTTTATATATACACACACACGCACACACACACAGTACCAGTCAAAATTTTGAGTACACTTTCTGGAAACTATGTTTTTTCATAATTGACAATGTTTTACGTCGTACATGTTCCTGTAAATACGTGAAAATGAAAACACATGTTACAGTATACAAAACAAAACATAAGGAGTATCAAAGCAGTGTTCAAGAAAATTGAAAATTGTCTCTAAATCTTGGATTCCTCAAAATAGCCACCCTTTGCCTTAATACTAGCCTCACAAACACGAGGCATTCGGTTAACAAGTTTCAGCGGGAAATCACCCAGCATGTCTTCCCAGCTGTTCTGCAGCAATTCCCAGAGCTCTAGGGCACATGTGGGTAGCTTTGCTTTGACTCTTCTGTCCAGTTCGTCCCATACAATTTCTATGGGATTGAGGTCTGGAGACTGGACAGGCCAGGTCATTAGATTGAGTTGTCCTTCACTTTCCTTCTTCACAGACTGCCCAGCTAGCCATAATCCTGATGGAATGGCATGCCTCTGGTATGCTATGATAGCCATGCTGGTTGAGCTTGCCATGGACTTGGTAAAGATCACTAACTCTGTCACCAGCAAAGCAACCCCAGACCATGACACTGCCTCCTCCATGCTTGACAGTGGGAAACACACATGCAGAACTCATGCGCTCATTCTCTCTGCGTCTTACAAATACTCGGCGGCTGGATGCAAATATTTCAAATTTTGACTCATCAACCCATAAGACCGACTTCCACTCCTCAAACGTCTAGTTTCTGCGTTTTTTGGCCCAGGCAAGTCTCTTCCTCTTATTCTGCACTCTTAACAATGGTTTCTTTGCAGCAATTCTTCCAGTTAGGCCAGCTTCACGCAATCTCCTCTGAACAGTTGATGTTGAAACATCTGTACTTCTAGTAGCATTTAGCTGAGCTTGTATTTCAGGGCCAGTTAATCGCCAGTTTCGCAGACTTGTGACTCGAATGAATTCTGATTTATGATTCTGAGGTCACCCTTGGCCTGCCTGACCTTGTTCAGTCCTCATGAGTGCCAGTTTCTTCAAATCGTTTGATGGTCTTGGCCACAGCAGTTACAGACACTTGCAAGGTTCTTGCGATTTGTCTTAAAGATTGGCCTTCATTTCGTAAAGTAATTACTAAGTAAGTCTTTTTTCTTTGCTTAACTGTGCGTATTTTGCCATTTTCTCCTCCCTTAGATTCAGGAATGACAAACTTGTGCCTATGCTACCTATATTTTATAGTAATCATGGACCCTCACCTGTTAACAATAATTGGTGACAAAAGGCTAATTAGGTAACATGCTAGTTAACTCAGAGAACATCTAACAAAGACCCTTTTATACTTAGGCCAGTGTTCTAACACCGTGTTATACACATTTCAGACTTTTAACTGACTTGGGCTTCAGACTGAAATCCCCTTGCTTTGGGTGACCATTTCATTGAAATTGACAAGATGTACATTTTCATTTAAAAATATATTTTTTTAATGCAATTCACTTATGATTATCAGCTTATATAATTACACGTATCATATAATGAAATATGAAGTGTTTATAGACAAGTTTTATACAAGATTATACAGTTCTTCGTCAAACACAACCACCAGAAATCAAAACAACCAACAGATTTGAGTCACTTCAGAATTTTGATGAGCAGAACCAACAACAAGAGAATGAAAGGAACAACATCCAGGACCCTATTGACAGTGGTGACTCATGATTGTTGGGGACTCCATATTGAGAAACACAGCAAGTTCAGTTCGCAGTTTGGACCCCCTTACTACAACAGTGTGCTGCCTTCCGGGAGCCTCGGTCAAGCACATCACTGAAAACGTGGACAGGCTCCTAGAACGAACAGGAGACGACCCGGTAGTAGTCGTCCACATCGGTACAAACAACATTGGAAGAGACAGACCAAAATCCCTGCAAAACAAATTCAGAGAGCTAGGAAGGAAATTAAAAGAGAAAACCAAAACTGTGGTATTTTCTGGTATACTACCGGCACCTTGCAAAGGACCATATGGACAGCTGGAAATAATAAATCAAAACCAATGGTTGAAGACCTGGTGCACCTGGACAAAGAAAATAAAACCGAATCAATATGGGTCAGAATAACAGACAAAAATTCAAAGGGCATAATAATAGGAGCATGCTACAGACCGCCAGATTCAGACAGTGAGCACAATAATCTGTTATACAATGACATTAGAAAGCAAAGGAGAAGCCATACTAATGGGGGATTTCAACTTCCCCCAAATAAAATGGGAAAACCCGGTGGGTAGCGCGAAGGATGAAATAGAAATGGTGGAAATGACAAATGACTGCTTCCTAACACAATTTGTCAAGGCACCCACTAGAGGGGAGGCATGCCTTGATTTAGTCTTTTCAAATAACGAAGACAGAATAACTAAAAACAGAGGTCAGAGAACCACTGGCAAACTCAGACCACAACATGGTCTCATTTGAAGTGTTTTTTAAATCCTCAAAAGTAAAGACTAAAGCTAAGGTTTACAATTTTAGAAAAGCAAACTATGAAGGCATGAAACAGAGACTAACAGAAGTAGATTGGAGTAAAATAGAGAAAACACCCACAGAAGAAGGATGGTTGTTCTTCAAAAATTAGAGGCGCAAAACAATTATATCCCTAAAGTAGACAAATCTAAATGTAAAACTAAATTGCCAAAATGGTTTAATAGATCAATTAAAAAAAATATTCAGAGAAAAAAGGGACTTTACAGAGCATTAAAAAAGGACTACACAGAAAGAGTACACAGAACTGCAAAATCAAAAAGGAAGTTAGAAAGGCCAAGAGAGAAATAGAAATGAACATTGCTAAGGGAGCTAAAACCAATTCCAAAATGTTTTTCCAATATTACAACAGCAAGAGAACATTCAAAGAGGAGATTAAATGTTTAAGAGATACAAATGGCAAAATCGTAGAGGAAGAAAAAAAAATAGCAAATATGTTAAATGATTACTTTTCACAAGTTTTTACAAAGGAAGATACTGACAACATGCCCCACATGTCATCCAGTTCCTATCCAGTTTTAAATAACTTTAGCATAACTGAGGCAGAAGTGTTAAAGGGACTAGGAGCTCTTAAAATAAACAAATCCCCTGGGCCGGATGAGATCCTCCCAGTAGTACTCAAAGAAATGAAAGAAGTAATTTACAAACCGCTAACCAAGATCATGCAGCAGTCTCTTGACACAGGGGTTGTACCGACAGACTGGAAAATTGCAAACGTAATACCGATCCACAAAAAGGGAAACAAAACTGAACCAGGTAACTACAGACCAGTAAGCCTGACTTCTATTATATGCAAACTTATGGAAACTATAATAAGAGCCAAAATGGAAAATTACCTATATGGTAACAGTAACTGGGAGACAGTCAACATGGTTTTAGGAAAGGGAGATCGTGTCTAACTAACCTGCTTGATTTTTTTGAGGATGCAACATCGATAATGGATAATTGCAAAGCATATGATATGGTTTATTTAGATTTCCAGAAAGCTTTTGTCAAAGTCCCGCACAAAAGATTAATTCTCAAACTGAACGCAGTTGGGATTCAAGGAAACACATGTACATGGATTAGGGAGTGGTTAACATGTAGAAAACAGAAAGTACTGATTAGAGGAAAAACCTCAGAATGGAGTGTGGTAACCAGCGGTTACCACAGGGATCAGTATTAGGTCCTCTGCTATTCCTAATCTACATTAATGATTTAGATTCTGGTATAGTAAGCAAACTTGTTAAATTTGCAGACGACACAAAAGTAGGAGGAGTGGCAAACACTGTTGCAGCAGCAAAGGTCATTCAAAATGATCTAGACAAGATTCAGAACTGGGCAGACACATGGCAAATGACATTTAATAGAGAAAAGTGTAAGGTACTTGTGGGTTATAAATATCATATGGGAGATATTGAAATTGGAGAAGGAATCTATGAAAAAGACCTAGGAGTTTTTGTTGACTCAGAAATGTCTTCATCTAGACAATGTTATAAAAAAGGCTAACAAGATACTCGGATACATTGTGAAAAGTGTTGAATTTAAATCAAGGGAAGTAATGTTAAAACTGTACAATGCACTTGTAAGACCTCATCTTGAATATTGTGTGCAGTCACCTCGCTATAAAAAAAGATATTGCTGCTCTAGAAAGAGTAAAGAAGAGCGACCAGAATTATTCATGTCATATGCAACAGGCTAAAAGAATTGAATCTGTTCAGTTTAACAAAGAAGACTAGGCGACCTAATTCAAGCATTCAAAATAAAAGGTATTGACAGTGTGGACCCAAGGGACTTTTTCAGCCTGAAAAAAGAAACAAGGACCAGGGGTCACAAATGGAGTTTAGAAAAAGGGGCATTCAGAACAGAAAATAGGAGACACTTTTTTACACAGAGAATTGTGAGGGTCTGGAATCAACTCCCCAGTAATGTTGTTGAAGCTGACACCCTGGGATCCTTCAAGAAGCTGCTTGATGAGATTTTGGGATCAATAAGCTACTAACAACCAAACGAGCAAGATGGGCCGAATGGCCTCCTCTCGTTTGTAAACTTTCTTATGTTCTTATGTTCTTATAATATAAAAGCATATATATAAGCAGGTATATATATATATATATATATATATATATATATATATATTATATATATATATATATATTATATAATATATATATTATTTATTTATTTTTATTATTATTATTATTAATTATATCTGTAGACACACGTTTTGTGTACGGCCATGGCTGTGTACTCCTGGGAAGTGTATTCTGAGTTAGATAAACTAGATAAACTCCACTGAGGCACACAGCAGGGAATCTTCTATATAGCATCGGAGGAAGAAACAAATCTATCTCTGGCGGTTATCTGCATATATTGTAACACCCCAGACTGGGGAAGCAGCACTGATAACACTGAAATCTAACAGGCTTGCCTACAAGAAACCAAGAGTTATGAATACATTTACAACAAGCCCATAGTCTCAGGGGGTTATAGAAAGGGATTGGGGAAAAGAGATCAAATACAATCAAACAGATTTTAAAAATGAGAGTTTTCTGTTTGTCACAGTATACAAAATCAGAAAGAAGACGATATTAGATTGTAAATTGGTAGAGCTGTGTCGCACTGGAAATCAATAACGCTGCAATGCAAGTGTTAGTGCTCTTATGGGTTATTATTACAGCACAAAGACTCCTAACGTTTCTGTTGTTTGGAGTGATTTTTATATTATTTCTAGCTACTCAATGCAGTAAAAAGGTAAGTTAATTGTAGTGTATTATTCATGATGTTACTTTGTTGAATGGCCTGTCACTGAGTAGAGATAAGACTGAAGAAAAATTTCCATTTTAATCATAAAAAATTAAACGAAATCACTGTAACAAAGTGTCAACAATAATAAACAACCTTTAAAATGTAATAAATTAAATTCCACCTGTCCAAAACATACCCCTTTTGTTTGACATGAAACCGCTTGCCGATCATCTTAAATTTGAATTGTATTGCATGTTTTTTGCTGTGCTCGATGTAGAGTCTCTGTTCTAAGGAGTCCTGGTAGAGAAAGGGTTACTCTCCTTCTGAAGAGGCAGTAGCTGGTTCGAGGTGGTTGCACTGCTCTCGGTGTTTGTAAATGATTAATGGCTGTAGAGGGAATGTGCTCAGTACTGAGGTAGGCTTGCGTACTCTGCTTCACAGTCTTGTTTAATAACGCCGCAGCAGCCTGCACAGAGAAGAGCTGTCTGGGGAATCAGGGGGCATGCAGGTGGTCCTCTAATTTAAGGCAAAGGATTCATTTTTAATACGTTGTGCAGCAGCATTGTGCTCTGCTGCACAAATACTTCCCATGCATTGGCTTTACTATACATGACACGTTTGGTGGACCCAAGCAGTTGGAAACCGTGCAAATCATTTCTTGTTCAAGATTGAAATGCATCTTGATTTAGTATTTTTTTATTTTCTTTTTTTTCTTTTTTTGCACTACCCGGAGATTGAGATTCAACAATTTACTATGTTGTTAATTGCCATGTTACTGTATTTTGTTAATTGTACATTGATTGATTGATTGATCACCCTAGTACCCTAGTTGGAGCCTCATGTCTTGCATAGCTAGTTGTCAAACATGTGCTTTCTTTGTACATTGCTAGACTTAAACAGTCCCGTTTTGTATTTGTGTTGTGATGAGAAACGGCAGAATCTGATGACAAATCAGATGTGCTTTTTAATAACAAAGTTTTCTCAAAGCATTAGAATAAAGCTCATTAGAATAAAGCCAGGTACGCAGTTGAGCTGCTGTAGTATAATCCCTAGCGCTATTGACCAAATCCTTTCACTACCCACTTATCAGCAGGTGCAGATAGACAGCTATCACTGCTCAGACTAACCGTACCATGCAAAAGTAGTTCCTGTTGGCTTAGACCATTACAGTAGTGCACAGGTTCACTGGCTTGTCTCATATTGAGATATTTGCCCTCTGATTTGGTTCCGTCACATAATTAGGCTTTCTGATTGGCTAAGGCACTGATGCTACAAGCCTAACCTTAGCATGATGTATCCAGATTGATCAGACTACTTTTTACAAGTAATCTTTTTTAATGATCTAAGCAGCAGCAGATCTAAATGCCGTTGTCCTTTTAACTCTCTATATTAATCCCACAGGTGTTTCTCCCTCAGCATGGTTAATATATAAACGCCCTTTATCAATGTATAGAAGTTGTAGTATAGGCCCCACACTACACTGTTGGATCATTAAAATGACCCCATAACATCTCACTAAGGGACTATTTTAATGATACTAAATCTAAGCAGTAACAGTGCTGGATAGAGGCGGCGCTGGATAGAGGCAGCGCTGGATAGAGTCAATGCTGGATAGAGGCGGCGCTGGATAGAGTCAGCACTGGATAGAGGCGGCGCTGGATAGAGGCAGCACTGGATAGAGTCAATGCTGGATAGAGGCGGCGCTGGATAGAGGCGGCGCTGGATAGAGTCAATGCTGGATAGAGGCGGCGCTGGATAGAGAAAGGCACTGGATAGAGGCAGCACTGGATAGAGGCGGCGCTGGATAGAGGCAGCACTGGATAGAGTCAATGCTGGATAGAGGCGGTGCTGGATAGAGGCGGCGCTGGATAGAGGCGGCGCTGGATAGAGTCAATGCTGGATAGAGTCAGCACTGGATAGAGTCAGCACTGGATAGAGTCAATGCTGGATAGAGGCGGCGCTGGATAGAGGCGGCGCTGGATAGAGGCAGCACTGGATAGAGGCGGCGCTGGATAGAGGCAGCGCTGGATAGAGGCGGCGCTGGATAGAGTCAATGCTGGATAGAGGTGGCGCTGGATAGAGTCAATGCTGGATAGAGTCAATGCTGGATAGAGGCAATGCTGGATAGAGGCGGCGCTGGATAGAGTCAATGCTGGATAGAGTCAATGCTGGATAGAGTCAGTGCTGGATAGAGTCAATGCTGGATAGAGGCAGCACTGGATAGAGTCAATGCTGGATAGAGGAAGAACTGGATAGAGTCAATGCTGGATAGAGGCGGCACTGGATAGAGGCGGCACTGGATAGAGGCGGCACTGGATAGGGTCAATGCTGGATAGAGGCGGCGCTGGATAGAGGCGGCGCTGGATAGAGGCGGCACTGGATAGAGTCAATGCTGGATAGAGGCGGCACTGGATAGAGGCGGCGCTGGATAGAGGCAGCACTGGATAGAGTCAGCACTGGATAGAGGCGGCGCTGGATAGAGGCAGCACTGGATAGAGTCAATGCTGGATAGAGGAAGAACTGGATAGAGTCAATGCTGGATAGAGTCAATGCTGGATAGAGGCGGCGCTGGATAGAGAAAGGCACTGGATAGAGGCAGCACTGGATAGAGGCAGCGCTGGATAGAGTCAATGCTGGATAGAGTCAATGCTGGATAGAGTCAATGCTGGATAGAGTCAATGCTGGATAGAGTCAATGCTGGATAGAGTCAATGCTGGATAGAGTCAATGCTGGATAGAGTCAATGCTGGATAGAGTCAATGCTGGATAGAGGCGGTGCTGGATACTCTTCAGCTCTTTATTACTCAAGCTGTGGTTTCCCCTCCACCCACCCCACCCCCAGGGCTTGTTTATTGCCCAACTTGTTTTACATTACCCTTTGAAATAGTATAACTGTGAATTGTGGTTTGCGGAAAAATCGGGGGGGGCGGTCGCAATATTAATATGACACTATTTAGGTCACTAAAATTTTGTTTTATCATCTTTGGTGGATCCTCATGTTTATATCTATTTAATTATGATTGTAGATTTAATTAAGTCATTTATTTTTGTTTTATGGATTAAACATAACTGTTGCTGTGGGGAGCTCTGAATTAAGCTGGCTACTGAAATAGGAAAAGTATATACACTTTGGAACACCCACATGTATCGTAAAACAATAAGACATTGTTTATACAGAGGAATCTTTGTGTATTACAGCACTTACCGTAATTAACAAAACATTGTTTTCTCTTCTTTGCTTTGTAAACTGTTGTACAATAGAAACACCATGATATCAAGCAGGTCCCATCCCTTCCTTGCCATTAAGAAAAGGTTAGTCAGCTGGGGGATTCTTTCATTCAGAACCCTCCTCTCTTATCCGTTAGAGAGAAGAGACCTTTGAGGCCGCAATGGTGCTTTAAACTGCCGATTATTGAAAAGTCACCTGGATGTGACGACTGCAACAAACTGGTATACAGTAACAAGTGGATCTAAGGGTGTGTTCACACTGGGTCTGCTTAGAGCGGGGGGGGATCAACCTTTCCCAGACCAAGAGCCAAAAAAACTAAATGTACAGTGCCAAAGAGCCACAAACTTCTTCTTTTTTTTTTTTTTTTTTTATTTAATATTGATAAATATGACTACAGATGCATTTTTTGGTATGTATATATGTATGTTTAAAGGTTCTTAACCTTTTTCTTACCAATTTTGTACAAGTAGAAATAGTAAGGGTGCTAATAATAATAATAAATAATAATAATAATAATAAATAATTGTGACTTTAATGTATTCCTGACATAATTAAACATTAATGAGTGAACTTCCAATTTATATCGCGGGTGCAGTAAGGTAAATTCAACAGATTAGAAATACAAATCTATAGTAATATAGTTAACGTCATTGCCTTCTACATACAGGCAGGATTAGGTATAATATTTTCATCAAGTATTTCATATTTTCTTTTCCTTGTATACTTCCCTACCATGCTGAACTAAACGAAAGAAAAATCCATCCACTTCAGAGGCGTACGATAATGTTTTGTTTTAAACACAGGTTCTGCTTAGAAAGTAGTGTGGATATGATTGGCTGGTTGGTTGCTTTGTAAAAAAAAATTCTGTTGATTGGCTAACGTTGTACAGGGCCTATCTTGCAATTGTTTTATTTTTTTAAGTAAATAAAATAAGTAAATGCAGTTGTGTTTTTTGAGAGCTGCATTTTCACCACAGAAGAGCCGCAGTGCGGCTCGTGAGATGCTGGTTGGTCACCCCTGGTTTAGAGGGTTTGGTCCACACACTGTTTGGTGTGAAGTGTGAAGAACAAAGTTCACTTGGGAAACTAACCACGCCGAGTCCACCTAAAGAGGTAGTCTCGGTCCGTTTCACAAGCTCACCGAGTCTGGTTCGCTTGCCAAACGTCAATTTGAACAACTGCTGGACTCCTCAAGTCCTTTTGCACATAGCAAACGAACTGTACAGGGTACCCTGACTCGGAAATAAACATTTTGAGCGTAATTTAATTGATATTCTAAGGAAACAAATAGAGCAAAAAAACAAAAATGTCTTTGGGAACTACATTAGGGTTACCAGACATCCCATGAAAACTGGGATTGTCACAGTTTCAGCCTTAATTTGTTGTCCCGATCAGAAATAATAAAATTGTTAATCGTCCCGGTTGTATTTTTGTTTGTATTAATTAAGTACAAAGCTGCATCAGTATGCTCTACAAGTTAATAGCAGAGTAAGGTTTTGTTGGCGCCATTCAAAAATAAAATAAACAATGATATGTATTATTTGTTTAAATCATTGTGATTATGTGTATGTCGTATATTTAAATAGTAATAGCTGATCTATTTTTAAAATATGGCTTTTTGTACATTTAACATGTGTAGACTAGATGACAATATAAAGAAAACAATTGTTTGAATTGTTATGCTTTGCAATAGATTCACAGATGTTTAATTTTTTAACTGTTATTGTGTTGTATACTGTTATTTTAACAGCTTCACAGTTGCTACGGCGTCAGTGAATTGAAGAAGAAAAAAAAACTTCAGAAACTGAAGCTCTGACAGAAATTTGTTCAGACACCAAAATCCAAGCTGAACTGGACAAATATTCAGTCTTTTCTTAAATTACTTTTTTTGCGTAAAGTGCATTATTCTTCTGCTGTAGGCATTCAATAAATGTGTTAATTAAATTAGTTAAGTGCTCCCCAGTGCTTTCTTCTACAGCAATATGTAAGAATCTAAAACATGCTATATTAAAAACTGGAGCAATACATCAATAGCTGCCATCTTTCAATATGCCTTTGTGGCAAAGTGGCTTGCCGTGCGCAGGTATAGTTGGTGCAGTGCTCAGGAACACGCACAAAACGGTGAAAGTTCAATAAAGCAGCTCCTTTATTTGGTTGGGTTGCGTGTCAGTAACACTTAACTAATAAGCACTGGCGCTACACAGCAATGTGCAAAACAAGGGTTTCAGTCCCGAAACAGTAAGACACTAATAATTAACACACAACACAGTCACGGTCACTTCTCCCGATAGCGAGTGCTCTTGTGCAGACGTGTTGAAAGACAAAGAGGTTGTGAAACAGTAGTGCAGTGTAGTCCAGGTTTAGTGCTGGCTTGTACAGCTCCCAGCTAGTGCTTAGCTGTCTAACCAAAGACAAATGACAAACAGTTAGCACATCAAACAAACAAAACACGAACACTCATCATAATTAATTACTTCAGTTTCATTAAAGGGTCCTTTCAGTAACCTTATCAAAAGGAACAGATTATGGCATTACGTCCCCTAAAATACCCTTAGTCACGCCCCCTCCGATAGCTAGTTCAGTCACGCCTCCTCCAGTCCATGACTGACACATCACTTACCATACTAGGGCAATGACTTCTGGGACCGTGACTCCGCCCCCTTCCTGGATGGCCAGCTTCCAACTAACTCTGGAATGAACTGCCCGACCGTCCAGTACAAGGCACACTGTTACACAGCGCCCTCATATGTCGGGAGGGAGATTGTTAACTTGGATTCATTTGCTCTCTGTCACAGCCTTACAGGATTCTGTAAACATCCAGTTCACACACCATTGAAACAAACTGAGTTCACTTGAAAACTGCATTGTGAACACAAACACAAACTCGGTCCTCAAAAAAATTGACAAAGACCCCCAAAAAAATCTTAGTTTGCATCCAAACAAACTCTGTCCCTTTGCTTGCAGATAAGTGTGAACAGCAAGCGCATTGATACATTGTTTCAAACTAAACAAACCAGACTGAGTCTGTTTGGAAGAGACCCAGTGTGAATGCAGCCTTAGAAACAAGAAGAAAAATGAATAGTAAAGATAACTGATATTCCATACCCATACCAAGTTGCTGTTTGAAATGCATAATGAATGCCTTCATAGTGTGATAATGTATTCTGATTCACCACAGGCTGTGGCTGTGAGTATCCTACAGTGAAATTGAATTTTAAGCAAAATTGTCTCCTCTAACAAAGGTTTTATTTTGAGATAAATAATTGTCTTTTTTTACTTGTTTTTTTTTTTTCACCCTGCCTAGAAATGTTGTAGGTGGTAATTACCGGTGCTGGTATGCTATGCTATGCTATGCATGGGTTTGCAATGTAACTAACTCTAATCACTCAATCTGAACTGAGGTGAAACTAAAATAATTCACAATGCCACTGTCATTACCACCATTTCTGTTTCTGAAAGGAGAAACCTACCCATAACCAGCTGATGGATGCCATTTAATTCAGTCTTGGGGATGTTTAAGTTGTTTATTTATGTCTAGTTTTGCAACATTAGCTTGCTTTGTAGACAGTAATCTGTGTTGGTAAGTGGTGTACAGCACCTCTCTCTGTTGACTAACCACATTCTAACTCCATTCATTTCTACAATGGTTCGGGCAAGTTTCAGAGTGGAAGAGCTCTATTTCCATAGACATGTTAAAAACTGCTTTTTGAATGGTGGCAGGATTTACTATCCCCCAACCCCTCACATTTTCAAAAGAGAGTGTTTTTTTTTCACTTCCGGTTCAGTCTGTAAACAAAGTACCGTGGTAAAAGCGTAATACAGTAGAGAATTGTACAGGAGGGCAGGCATGTTAAATACATGCTGTAAGCATAGTTAATGGCAGGGTTACTGTGCAAGTCTACCTGTACCCTTTTTAAAGCCACGGAGAATATAGGGTTTATATTGGTGGTACTATTTTGTTATTTATGAGCAATCAAAGTAGGTCACAAGTCGTAATTGTTAACAGCTTAGTAGTGTTTTTAGACTTTACCAATGGCTTTTGCTACTGTATTAACCCCAAAAATCTGAAAATGACATCATATGAAGGGTTTTACAATTACTGCCTGTTTTGCCAAGTGCTGATGTGTTACTATTTAAACAGGAAAGGCAGTACTTTATTTGGCAGCAGTTTCCCAGGTTCAGCCTCTGATTGGGTTCTGGCTGCATTAATAATGGCTGCTGGTTAGCTTGCCAGCTACATGCTGGTTTGAGGTAACTTGCTTTTATGCTTATAAGATGTTTGTCGACTTATACATGGAAACTTTCATTTGAATTCTTCCAGTAAATCAAAGTGTAGTAAATATTTTAAATCTGAAACTTAATGCAACAATTAGCAGTATTATTAGAGGATGCACTTACTGTAGCTCAGAATTAAGAATTATTTATATATATATATATATATATATATATATATATATATATATACACATAACACTAACAGCCAATCATGTTTCTTTACCTACAGGGCATACAGCACCTCCAGTATTTTACTGTACCATATTTTCTGTCATAAAGCAGACTGAAATACCATAACCAGAAGAGAGCAAAAGAACAAGAGAAAGAATCCATCTTGTTTACAGTAGTAAAGTGCTTGGTATTTCTTTCCATACACTTGTCCACATGTACTAAAGAAGAAGGAGGGTTAGAATGTCATACAGTGATTCACCTTGGCAGTGATGTCACAAGGTAATTGTAGGTCTGAATGTGTACAATGCACAGTGCTTGTGAATCTCTAATATAGTCTAAACCCATGATGGCGTAGATACAGAGGCAGCGACATTAGTCACCAAGACTCCTTGAGAGCTGTGTAGGTGTCCTTTCACTGCAGTATACGACACATTAAAAATATTGTGGTATTTAAAACAAACAAAAAATAAATTATGACATTTTGTTTGAGTTATGAATGATGCAGCCCATGTTGAGTCGTGATGCAACTGATAATTCACCAGCTTAGCAAACTTCACCTAGATGGTGGCAGAAAATGAGTATCTTTAACTAGATTAGGAAATGGCTTTGCCTTCTAGAGTACGTGGCTGGAGACTGGCCCATGTGATGTTTGGTGGGGGGGGGATATGTGCTTCGGTGTTGTTTGTAACCCCATGCTGGGGACGACAGTGGAGATGCCTGTACCATTGTCACGCTTTAGACTTTTTCTAATATCTGAATTGACAGTGTCGGTATCATGTATATACATTAACCCTTTGTTGGCCAGTGTCCAATACATTTGACATTGAGAAAATAGGCATTCAGTAGATATGGGAACATACCCTGGGCAGTAAATGTGCCTGTCTGTTTATTTTTTGTGTACAAATTATTATGCGACTTGTGTCTAGAAAACTACTTTATATCTGTATCTAGAAACCTCTATTTAGTGACGAGACACTAATGATCAAAAGGACTGGGTTCGGGGGCTAGATGCACAAACTCGTGTGTGACGCTTACATTTTTTCCGATGGTTAAGGCTGTATTATTTCACGGTTATCACAGATTTCACAATTTCCCCCTGAATGTCAGTATTTCAAAGAATAGTGTAAATACACTTATTTAGTTTTGTCACTTAAGAATAAATACAGCAAGCGTTTGTGTTCTTGACACACTACCTGCTGCACTGCATTTAGGAACCTGGCAGCCGGTTTAGTTTGCTTCCGGTAAGTGATTGAACACACACTGCATAGAGCTACACAGCTTCTTTAAAATGTCTTCAATGAAAAAGACACCAGCTGCTTCAAAAACTGGAACTATTTCTGCTAAAGATCACTCTGTTCTGTACAAGAAGGGGACATTTCATGTGTGTTATTTTTTACATTTAATTATGTTTTTATTTTGTTTGATAATTCACTTATTTATGGTGAACATAAAAACATAATATTCTACAAATAAGCATTTACTGTTTTTTTGGAGAAGCATTTTAATATTTAGGAACATTTGTTGCATAATAACTAGAGGAAATTATACAATGATATGACAATGCTATTGTTTTCTGCTTTTTAATAAATATGTTTAATCAGAGAAATATGTTTAAATGGCAATTTTTAGACAGCGAGATACCCTGAAATAGCCATTTTTTTTACAGTGAAAAAAATACAACCTTTTTTTTTTTTTTTTTAAATGATTCGAACACTTGGGGAAATAGAACCTTTAAAGAGGCGAAACAAAATATTCTTCAAGTGTGATCCTTTAAAATGAGGTCCGAAACAGCGTTCCACAGTGGGGAATCGGATCATTTTAATGACAATTTATGTAACAGCAGCTGTTTCCCTAGCCCTTGCCAAGGCTGCATACAGTTTATATAACATCCAAACTTCAATTCTGAACCCAGTTGCTGAGAATGGGGTTTTGTTCTTGTTATCATGTTGCATGAACATATGGAAATGTAATCCAATTTGTACAGCTCTGAAACAGTGATCCAAGAGGCTAGGAGGCAAAGGACTGAAGCAAAATGTTTAGCAATGTTTAAAAGTCAGTGCATCTAGGCAACTTTCATGCATTTTCTGGCAACTTTTCAAGTAACTACAAGTAGATTTTATTTTCACATGTTGAGTCATGAATGCTTTTATTTATTTTATTTCTTTCTAATGGTAAGCTGTGTTGGTGGGATATGAATTTGAATTAATTTGCACATCACTGGGTTGTTCTTGGTAAAATAAAAAAAAAGAAATATGTATCTCTTCTTATTTAATTCTTGTATAAGGATTGCTGCAGGGCTTTCTGCCCCCCCCCCCCCCCCCCCCCCCCCCCAAGCTTTAGGGTTATGCTTCAGAGATCAGCAGTAATTTTGTTTCCAGAGGAGTTTAACATGTTTGAGGTGCAGACCGTGCGCTGTTACATTATCATTAAAATCAAATTCTACATGACACCAAATTAGATAGCGCTGTATCCCTTTCTACTGTCGTGATCACAACTGTAACCGACTCTAATTTGGTGTCACTTAACATTTACGCCAATGTGCTTTGTGTGCGGAGATACAATCCTCAAGTGACCTGCAAGATTTCCAGCTGCTGCTCCTCACTGACCCGCGTCGGTATGGTAGCAATTGTCTGTGAGACTTGCGTTTGGATTGTGCTGTCCAGGATGGACACAACAGCTCTGCATAGTGTAGCTGTTCATGGAGGGTGTTTGAATCCTCATATTGGCAGAGTCTGCAGTCTGGAGCCTGTCCAAATGTGGAGCTGGGTGGGGACGGCCAGACAGGAGGGTGGGGATGCAACTGGTGAAAACCTTTGCAGATTGCTGCTTAACTAAATGTCAAGCCACAGAAACCACGCCAATCATTAAAAGCAGGAGTTGTGTCCATTTGCATGGAAGTGAATATCCCAGAGCTATACCCACACAGTTCAGTTCAACTTGTCTTACAACAGTTCATAAAATATTGGGTTTCAGGTGTAACGAGCAAGGGACCAGTCACCAATCTCTACTGAGTGATCCAAAAAGTTCCTAAGAATACTTTGCCAAAGTTCCTTCGATTCCCAGCTTGGATTGAATGTTCTGTTACATTCCAGAAACATATTTTAAAAGAGTAAAGAAAACTCAAAAGGATGTCTGTGTATACATGTGTTTTTTTTAATTATTTTTATTCCATTTTACTCATAAAACCATTCATCCAATGGTGTGTCATGCTAGCGGTTCTATAGAGAGAATCAGATCTGTATTGGTGCTAAAATAGATTTGAAAATAATCTTTAGTAGGTTGCTGGTTTTGCTTGGGAAGCAGACTTATTCACTACCAAGGGAACTTTGTCTTCCTCTTGAGTTCATGTATTTCTTACTCATTTCTTACACTTGAACAACGTGATTCTCTGGGGAGCACAGTCTCATTTCCAGGAGATGCCTGGGGCAGCTGGCATCCAGTGTAACATGAAAACACTGCTGATTTCAGACACCAATTATTACAGTCACAACCGACTTTTGAAATAAACCACATTCTGATACTCCACAAAGTGCATGTTAAATGTATTATTAGGCAGCTGCTGGATTTTTAGAAATGGCCAGTATTTGTTGGAGCTTTTTTTTTTTTTTTTATGCAGTATAAAAAGTGAGTAGTTTGTTGCTTGAAACTTCGAGTGTAAATTGTGTATTTTCATCATCTTATTTGCTACCGGGCCTTTTTAAATAGTCATATCTGATGCAAATGTTTAAAAGAATATTCCATGTTGTCATAGTGTGCATTTGAGACATTAACACTGTCAACTCTACAGACTGGAATACAGCCGAGTTCTTGGCTTGTTGGCTTGCATACATTTTGCAGTCAGGTTCCCTCACCTGAGGAAAGTTCAAAGTTTGTATGCATAATGCATTTATATATACATATATACTACTGGTGAAGACAGTAGTGAAGATGTTATTTGTGCATACCATGTGGCACACATATTTTTTATCTAGAGAACCTTTTATACAGTCATTATAATAAAACGTGTTAGTTTTTTTTATTTTGATATTAGAGTCTGGGAGTATTAGGAGACACACCTGTATGTGCTAATGCCACACACTACCTACGTAACAGACTTTAAATAGCACGTATTTTCTGTTTTGTTTTTGTAGAGTAGGTGAATAAATTACTGGCCAAGTATTCAGTCATGTTTTAAATTTCTTCTGTGTTATATTTATTGGATTATATATTTGCCGTTTGTGAATAGCTAATAACTTATCTGGAAGGTAATAGCAGTTGTGCTGTTGGCATTCAGTACATGTGTACAGGCTTTATTTGTTGTGTCTAACTGTGTGCGAGTGTGTAAACTCAGCCACACATGCCCTGCCGTTGTGCATCTGTGTGGCTTAACTTTAATGTGTCTTATCATTGAGGAAAATATGGGTACAAGAATAATTTGATTCTGGTGTAATGCTGTATACCTCGGGGACTGCAAAGCACTCGACCAGTTTCTATGACAACGGATTTCTTTTGCATTGCTGTGAAATGAGGCTAGACGTGATTGGCAGGAGCTGGCTTGTTCGCTGTTAAATATGCAGCTCTGCAGCCATTCTATAAGTAAATGGGAGAGTTAGCTGCAAAGATTCACAATTCAGGGGTTAACTCTTAGACATGTAGCTGAGCTGTACATCTGGGCAGCTGTTCAAGCTTAGCCAAATTGTGTTAAACAGTTGCTGGTTTCCTTTGTTCAGAATTAGTCCTGAGGTGGAGATGACTTGTAAAAACATTGACAAATGAGATGACGCTCAGTCTGGACATAAATGCTCTTAAATGCATTTACCGAAACTGAGATTAATTGTGATCCTGTTAACCAACCATGTTCCTCACCATACCCAGATCAGGTTTCAGTGACTTGTTGGCTTGAATGCTTTTTGCATTTCTCATAATAATAAAATAATCATAAAAGAGAGATTATTTGGGAAATTTATTAGGGGTGTGCTTTTTGTACATTTTTATGAACGTTTAAATGCTATGCAGGTGTCGGCATTTAAATGTTTAACCCACATCTACACACACACTGTGTACATTGTGACCTATATTGACAGCCCTGGTTAGTATTTACCAACAAAGACTCCCTAAATAAGCAAATCAACATTTTAACATCTCAAAGACTTAACTACAAATAATAATAATAAAAAAAAACATGTATACACAAAAGTATGTATTGAAATTAGGACTGTCACTCCATTTACATTTTTTATCAGTTAATTTATGGGCATTAGTTGATTAACCAGTGGATTAATCGGTAGATTCCCTGCACATTTTTAATAAAGGTAATGATCTTATAGTGGCTGCCCTGCATATAATACTAAAAAATCAATAGAATCTAAAACAAGAAGTAAATAAAATAGCCCAATGGGAGTTTGATCTTTTTAAAAGCATTTGTATTATTATTTTTTATCTCAGTAAATGTCTCTCTTTGTATTTGTACTGCACTACTGAGATGTACCTGTGCTGGCCCTGTGGAACAAGGTGAATAAACTAAGCTAAACTGAACCTTTATTTATTTATTTATTTATTTATTGATTGATTGATACATTATATTATATTACAAGAACAAAACAAACATTAAAAAAACAGCTTGCATATGTTACAGAATCTACTAAATGCACACATTCCAGTACATTTTTATATTAACGCTACTGTTTTTTTTTTGTTTGTTTTTTACAAGTGATTTGCGTGTGTATTAGTAAATTAAAGCATAATTCATTTATACTTATGCATTCTCCAAATTAATATCGCCATCTACAGCGTTCTTTTTATTGTGGATGTTTGATTTTACTGCGTTCATTAACTCCATCCACAGTAATTATGAATGTTCATTTCAAATGTGAAGCATTGAACTTGTGTTTTTGTGGATCGGCAGTTTTGTTTGGCATAATTATTTACACACTACGGTTTTCTTGTCCGGTTCCTCAAAATAATTCCAGAAGTGGCTTTGTCTTTTTCCTTTGTTTAGAGATGCAGTTTTATAACACATATAAAACAAACTAACGTAATTAGAGCTTCCTTCAGTACACCTGCAGATTCCTGGATGAGGTCCAGTCCTATTCAGGTGTTAACACGATGATTGTCTGAATAGCATACCACGCCCACAGCAAGAACACCGAGTGCACCAATGAAGCGCCAGATCGACCGAGAATAAAACCTGCTCCTGTGTCAATCTTTTGTTAGAAAACGTGTTTCTGTTGCACCAATTAGAAAAACTACCTGGAGGCAACTGCCAAACCCCTGCCTTTTTATAATATCCGCCCTTACTGTGGTACCACAGCAGGCAGATACGCTACGGACTTCTGTGTATGGTGATAAATTACTAAAATTAATACATTAAAAAAATATGCGTTTTTGACGAAAAGTGTCACGTGACTGGTTTTACGTCAATATTATCACCGTTTAACCACCTGCGTTTTTACCCTTTTAAACATTTAAAATTCCCATCCCTGAGTGTATAGTAATATGCATAAAAAGGATACGAGTGAATGTTTTAGATAATTCTGTTCATAATAATAATAATAATAATAATAATAATAATAATAATAATGTATTTTTGTCCTGTTCTACAGACTCTGTGTACTGTCGAAAGGAGTCCACAATGGTTAGACTGTGATACAATATTACAGTTCTGTTTTCATTTGGTGAAGACACCTTGGTAAACATTGTATACCCATGTAAAAGTTGCCATGGTATTTTTGAATAGTGCTTTTTACGGTATTTTTGTAGTTTTAGCATGCTTTTCCCAGTGAATTTACCATAGTTTCCCCTGGTTTGCCACACCTCGCTGTTCTTTACAATGCTTGTCTATAATTTACCTCGCTTTTCATTGTGCCTTATTACACTTTGCTGTGCTTTTACTACAGTGAAATTGTCACTGTAGCCACAAGTCCTTTAGGCAGTTTAGAGTTTCAGAATTTGCCGTGCTCTTCGTTTCGATAAAGAACATTTTGTACCAGCTCATGAGCTCACTGTCCAATGTATTGAAGACTAGTGAAGCCAATGGGACTGTCCTGAAGGCATTTAAAACACAACACTGATAGGAATGTCTGTAACTTTCACACTTCAAAAAACGGAAGGCTCATTAGACCAGTGGTCCTCAAAGTAATTTTGGCACGGGCATAAATTGATCTTACTTGGCTGTTTGCGGGCACGCTGACTGTTGCATAGGATCTTATCTTAAACACTGCCTTCCCGCGATATTTATATATATATATATATATATATATATATATATATATATATATATATATATATACATAGACACACACACACACAGATAACCATGAATAAACTAAAATAAGAGTGTAGATAGCGTCTTGATTTGTTTCAGTTTGACAAACTTGTCAACACTACTGTGTTTTAAAGATCGCTCATCTGCGGTACAATTATTCAGAGAAAGTGGATTCGTAACTAAATCAGCTACGGTGTTTCCATTGTGATTTAAGCGGTAATTTCAGATAATATCGGGTACGCTGTCTGCTGAGTGATTTTTAAACAAGCCTGGTCAGACAGGCTGCCTTGGTGGTAAATGCTAAAAATGTAAGAAATTGCGTTCGAACAGGGGAGCTTTCAAGTTTGAAAATGTTAATATTTACTTGTATAAAATGTTTGTTTGTTTATTTAGTTATTTATTTATTTGTCTGTCCCTTGTCCGGTGTCACAGTACAGTACTGTTTTTAATAAATATTTACCCTAGATCATCAAACTGGGATTTTTTTTTTTTCCAGTGAGTTTTTACAGCTGAATGAGACAGATTTACTGTAGGAGTCCCACGCCTCGTTTGGCCTAAGGTGCTGTGGAAAAACCAAAGGTTTTGCTATTGATTAAACGATTATTGATCACCATGGCTTTTATTTTGCACGCCTCAATGAAACATTCATTATGATGGATTAATTGCCCTGGTGCCATATTTGGACCCTCACATATAAATGATACCATGAGCGGATGCATGTTTTTAATTGTGAAAAGTCTACAATTTA
Source organism: Polyodon spathula (assembly GCF_017654505.1). NCBI lineage: Eukaryota > Metazoa > Chordata > Actinopteri > Acipenseriformes > Polyodontidae > Polyodon > Polyodon spathula. The sequence continues at coordinate 105,242,442 of NC_054535.1, forward strand.
GTTTGCTTCTTGCTTTTTTAATAAGAGTTTCTCATTGCATTAACAGTATTGTATTACTATGTGCTGTACAATGATGTGCACATGGGTGTTTTCACTCATGTGTGAAAAAGGCTGCTATTTTATAACTAGTTTGTCGGCTGTGCTCTATTCAGTGGTCTTGTACCACGCTGTCATGGAAAATAACATGCTAACCAGCCCTTTTACCTCTGGTATTTGCACAAGAGTTACAGTTACATGCATTGTGCATTTAAGAGTAGCAGTAAAAGGAAATTCAAGAAAAGGTTTTAACGAGAACATTTTATTCTGTAATAACGTTAATTGTGCAGGGATTGTATTGTCATTATTTTCACAGGTTTATATCTTCATAGGGGGAAAAGCTAATGAGTTTGTAGTAATAGTTAAATTACAGTATCTACAGCATTTGTACATAAACCCCTTATTCCAGTTATTTGAATAAAACAGGTTTCACTGACCTCGGAAATAGCACAAGTCCTGGTATTGCAGTGAATGCCATCGCAGAGGGTAACACAGTTCCAGCAGGAAATGAATCGTCTCTTACTAGATTCACAAAATAATAAGTTGCACCTTTAATTTCAAGACCCAAAAAAAAGGGAGGGTGGTGGGAGACCCAGAATGCAAGTTGAATTCAACTCTTACATATAACACAAGAAAAGCAGGAATCCGCCTTTGTAGTTTAGGTCAGCTACAGTTCTTATTATTAGGGATGTGACAGCAGTTGTAGTTGCTGTCATATCAGTTGGTTTTATATATGACTGCATGATTCAAAGTTATGACTCCGAACTTCAGAATTCTAAATTGTGATGCTGTTAACCAGGGTAGCCTCTTTGACCTCTATAATATGGCTTCTTTTGATTTTTTGGTTGAAGAAAGCCAAAAGTGCAAAAAACAATGTTGTGTAAGTGTTTAAACATGTAACCTGTTCAATGAGCACAGCAATGCTGTAGCGCTGTATAGTCTAGTCAAACATTTAGCTTTTTCTGGCTCTTTATACACTGTAGGTTGCCGGTACCAAGATCTCTTTATATCATTAACATAGACTTCCCAGTCTAATGATGTAAAGGATAGGGGAAGGATTTTCATAAGCAGTGAGCATCCACATTCCTTGTCTCTTAAAATCTCTAGCTGGGAGGCAGAGCATTAAAACAAGTGATGTGTTGGTCAGAGCGCACTGCATGCATGTGAGTAAGTGTGCCTTGGTGGCAGTTGCAGGTCGGTTTAACTGTTCTCTTTGCATATGGTTTTGTTGTCAACAAAATGTGGTCTGAATTGAAGGCAGTTTTTGGCAAGGCTCCAGTCTAGACTGGAGTTAAATTCAGTGGAAGGCTCTCTTCCACGATTTATACTTCCTCCATTGTTCAGCCACGCATCGTTGCGAGACTTGCACCCCTGTTGGTTTTGGCTGGGAGCAAACCGACGTGCATTAGGGGCTGCTGGATGAGTTGCAAAGTAAGGAATCTGGATTTGTCTGCTTTAATAAAAAAAAAAAAAAAAAATGTTAACAAGTTTTTAAATATTTTGATCTTCGGCACAGATTAGTATCTGCAAAGGGAAATGACTGATTCCTAACCCTGCACATCCATCTACCCTCCCCAGTGAAAACAATAAAAACAAGAAAAAAAACTAAAGGATGCATGTACTAAAGATCAAATTGAAACCTCTGGGGAGACTCTGCACTTGTGTGATAGTTTACAGTAAAGGAATACTTTATATTATATGTTTACTGTAACTTCTTACCTGTTGAAATATGTGTCTTTTTGAGTAATTCTTGGTTTCTTTTTATTTACTTACCCAGCTTGCTAACTAACATTTTTCACCGCAGAGGATGCTTCTGAAAAGACACGACAGGATAGACATTTAATAAGAAAATGTTACGCAGTATCTCTTTAACTCTGATGTGACTGATTAAAAAAAGGGGTTGAGTGCGATTTCATATATTACTGTTGCAAGTCCATCTCATTTACAGTATATCAGAACTGACAGATGTTTAAACATGCTGACAAGGTACCTGGTTGCTGGTGATTCAGTATCTAAGACTGCACAACTTCCTTGATGGAGTTCAAGATGCTAATGACATTAGGATCATGTGTACTTGTATGCCTCCAGAACAATGTAAACACTAATCCTATAGATGGTGTATTGTAATAAAAGTGTGCAGGTGTCAATCTTTGTTCAGCCACTGATTGACTGACTGCGTGACCTTTGACATTGCCCCACCGGCAATGCTGGATTTCCTGTATGTGGACAATGTTTATCAATTTTCATTATTTCAGTCCATGTATTCCATTGAAATTCCCACCAGTGTGATATAGCGGCTTCAGTTGATTCAAGTGTAACTAATTGTCAGGAGTGGAAGGTGTGTCCAGCATGTGGAAAGAATGTCTGCAATTTAAAATTCAGCGCAAAAAACAACTTGCAATACTTGCAAACGGGATCCGAGCATTCCAGAAGATGGCAATTATGTTTTGTCTACAATTAGGCCAGTAAGCATGCCAAAGATCAACACAAAATAATTTGCGGTAATATTTTGTTACATAAATAAGCATTTCCTTGCATTCCTTGAATATTGCAGTTGATACTTTCTTTATATTCACATAATAAAACTGTTGTGACTCACTTTGCTAATGCAGTGGACTCATGTTTCTCATTCGAGGTGGACTCACCTTGTCCACACTAAGGTTAATAATAGTTCATGCTTTTTAAGAGTTGGATGACTGCAAATCATTTTAAAAAGAGAGTTGGATGACTGTGTGCAGATCAATATCTGTAGCTCTTAAACATCATAATAACCACAAAACAACTGCAATTTTTTTTCTCTGCTCAGCATAAGACCCCATTCAGAAGTGTTTTTTTTTTTCTTCCCTTCCTTTTCCCAAATGCTCTGAGTAATTTTTCAGAAGTACGGCCTGAATGTCTGGTGAACTGGAACAGCTCAGCCTTGCTCTGAATTATTAGACTCCTTAGTTATTCAGGAAGTAGTCTAATAGCATTCGGAGGGAGGGGGGCTCATTAGCTTCCTTCCTGAGCACTGTCATTTGTATTTCCTGTTGTAACCATGGCCTTGAAAGCAAAGTGAAGTGAAATGCTTGTCCTTTCAAAGCATGGCATTCACCCGTTTGCAGCAGCAGACCAGTGCTAACCTCTGCTGTTAGCGTTGCTCAACCATCTTTCTCTATGCTTTAATGGGTTACAAACCCTAATATTTAATATTTAAGTTTTGATTTAAAAATATATTTCTGGCAATAGCTTCTGATTTATATTATTTTGTGGTTCTAATATTTTACTCTGATAAATATTTTCTGCATGTCTTTGTTAAGGTGCTTTCACCTGGGTTCAGGAGATGCTCTTCAATTCTGGTTGCCTTCCATAGATATTAGTAACATAGGCTAGGTCAGCCAATGTGTTTTTATATAAGTAAGAGCCAATGCCATCTAGCGATGTTGCCCCTTTTGACACATTTCTTTTTGTGGGAGTGTGGCAAAGTGCCCGCCCCTGTGTGTATTTTCTGTTATGTGTTGTGTGTTAATGTTGGTGTATATTCATTGGTACACGGGATATAAACAGGTCTGTGTAACACAAGCGTTTAAAATGTATATTTGTATTTAGGCACAAGGATTGCACAGCACTTCACGTGCAAGTAAAAAGTAATAATATGTGAGCACGGGGAATTGCACTTTATTAATTCACGTGCAGTTGTACCGCAACTCCAATTGAATGATTGATTAGCAATTGAGTCACGGTACAGCTGCATAAAAGCGGCATGTTTTCACTCACTCTGGGTTGTGTGTTCGGTGAGTGGAGAATGGGATAGGAGATGGAGGTAATAATTGTGATAATTGTAATAGTATTAAGTTAAATATCTGCTCACCGTGTTTGTCTGTATAGTCTGTTTTGTTTGTCTTTTGTTTTGGCGACGAGTGCCGTGTCCTGTGTTTTTGTTTTTTTGCAACCTTTTTATTTACTGTTCTGTTCACTCATTCAACTCTGAGCGAAGCCTTTCTCTCAGCTCCACCAAACTCCGCCTCTCTCTCTCTGTTTATTTTCTTATGTGTTACTCTCTTAGTTTATTTTATATGTTTCTGGTCTGACATCCCCCACTCCGGCCGTCTTTGTGACAGGCAGTACAGGTGCTGTCGATTTACTAATGTAAAGAGACTGGCCAGTCCTGAGTTAGCTCGCATTACACATGCTCCTGAATACATAGTGACTGTATATATCGGGGGGGGGGGGTATAATCTCAAGCTTCTTCCAGTACTCTCTCAACATTTACAGATCCCTTTGCTATCACTTAAAGCATGTCACAGTACTGTGCACACAAAACCACATATAAACCAGTTGGTACTAGTAAAAAAATATATATATATTTTGAAAGATAGTGTGATACATATTAATGTGGTTTAATTCCTGAAGGAGTTAAGAGAAGTCTAGATTCTGCAGTAGGATAATAGTTTAAAGGCGTATTTTATTGTAAGCATTTTCCTGATATACATTTCCTTTCCTGTTTAATTGTGTGTAAAAAAAAGCCTCTGTATCAGTATTTGTCTACTGTGTGTTGAAAAAAAATGTTGTTGCTGTGTTTGGATGAGCAACAATGCCTGCGCCTGCTTTCAGTGCTGCACGTCACAATGTACTTGCATTTAATGCTTGTTGATTTGCCTTTTCTAACTACTAATTTGTTTTTAGCCCAGAGTACTAGAACATTGGCTGCTGCTGATGCCTACAGGGCTATTGTGTGCTATTGGGGGAGGGTGCTACATTTTGTTATAGATGTTTAAATTAGTAAATCAAGTTTAAAACCTCACGGCTCGATAGTAACAGAGACATGGTTAAGTACACAGGATGTGTCATTCTCAGCTGGAAGTTTAAACTGCCTGTCCACTGGAACAGTGTTTGTGGTTGGAGTTTGTTTTTTTGTTTGGTGGGTTGAAATCTTCATATTGGAGGTACATAAGAAGTCCATGGGAGAAGCTGGCAATGGTATAGCATGGTAAAACCAACAGGGTAAACCATAGCAAAAGCATGGTGAGTAATGCTGTTTTGCTCAAGTGCAGTGAATTGCCCGACGGTAGTAAAGATTTGAAGTGCCTTGGATTTAAAGGGAAGCTAGGTATGGGTATGGAATATCAGAGTTCCCTTAATGAATGTACAGTATTCTTGTTGATTGAGTTCACTTTTTTCATTTTCTTTTTGTCTATCACATCCTGGTGACCTTTTTAATCAGTTTAGCCTTTAGTAGAGCTACAGAATCGTGTCCAGCCTTCCAAGTACAACCTGGTGTAAATATTAACATACCAAGGCAGCTTAGGTAATGTCACCTATTGTCTTATCCACAGTAGAAAGCACCTCAAGCACTGGTAATCTTTCTGCAGTAAACATCCACTGCTTGTTGCAAGTTAGCAAACCAAGCCCTTCAGTCATTTCACTTAAAGCATCACAAGGTGTCCGCCAGCACCCTCTGCTCTTTGAAGTGGTTGTACTGCAGCTAGCAGAGTAATGTACCTGTATCCTTACCTGCCCTGCACTTCCACTCACCTGATAGGTTTCAATGTGCAGTTTCAAATGAAAGGTGTTACAGCGAACGTTTAATTTTCGTTTTTAACACGTTATGGGGCTGATGTAAGGATATTTGCAAAATGACGTACGGCTGTAAAACACCCATATTTGCCAGAATTGGGGTTTTGCATGCACAAACCGTATTTAGCTGTTGTAAAGTGGGACTTTAGCGGCCACTAGGAACGGTTTTCATCTGCCGTTCTGCACCTGCTATCAAATTAGCACTTTGCCGTCATTGAGCAATTTAAATGATATTGAAGTGTATGTAAATGAAGAAAAGAACATGGAATTGGGCAGGGTTCTGGAATATTAAGCGAGAGCCAACATTATAATGAGATGTAAGGATTGCTGACCCTCCAGAGACTTTGCACCTCCTCTTACAAGGTGCAAGCCATTGTAGAAGCGAGTGATTGAGAGCTGTATAAAACCACACCCCTTAGGAGGCCTGTCGTTGGCCTCGGTGGATTCTGTGGTACATTTGCTGATGTGGCAATGCTTGGCTGTTGAGGACAGGCAGGAAAATCATCGGAGGAGAAGGGCAAGACACAAAACCCTGCATGCCCAGGGTCACTTTGTTTGGAATTCCAGAGGATGTGAGTCATCATCTCATTCCGAAGGTCATCCTTGACCCAATAGCTGAATTTCACCGTATCATCACCTGGTTGACTGTCCTGGTAACACCAACAGCATTGACTTTCTCCACTATAGAGCAGTGGTTCCCAAACTGGTGGTGACACATTGGTGGGTTGCAAGAGGTATCGGGGTGGGTCACTGAACCAAACAAAGTAAAATATTAAACATATTTCTGGTTTGAAATTAATCGACAGATGCCCTTATGTACTTTTTTGTATTGTGTACAGTGTGTTTGTTTCTGTAGGCTGTACAGGCAGTCCTCGCACTTACGACACAATTGGTTCCTGAAAGTCACGTTGTAAGTCGAAGCACATTTTTCCTTAGTAACAATGTTATAAATTGGGGTTACGTTCCTGACTCTTCAGCCAGATAATACAGTTTTACAAAAATGACCCGTTATATTGTACTCATGCATTATTTATCTCTTTACACTCGGCCTGGTGGTTACACACATATTACTCGGACACCTACCTGGCTTGTTTAAAAGTACAGACTCAGGGCTTTCAAATGACGTATTCAGTGTGCTTAGGTTTCGTTTTGAGTCAGTTGCTCTTATCAGACATTGTTAACGGCAAATAAATTAAAAAAAAAAAAAAAAAAAAAAACCGCTAGACTAAGTCAGGGCGACCACGACAGGGACTCCAGTTCGGACACGGTTCAGCCTGCAATAAAGCAGAGTGTATGAGTATGCAGACAAAGTGCGTTTTAGAGACGGGCGTTTTGTATTTGTGCTGGCAGCTTTTCTGTTTTACTTGATAAAATACAGCAAGTTACTACAGTTACTATTATAATAATTATTTTGAATCTGTAATTTTGTGTAAATAAGTGATTTTTAAACCTTTATTCTTTCTTTATATTGCTGCACTGTTTTGGTTGGTACTGTATGTATATGTTTTTTCACACTATCTCACTGGGCATGGGTCCCAGAAAAGTATCTGACTGCTCAGGTGGGTAGGGAGTTGGGAAAGTTTGGGAATCCCTGCTCTAGAGGACCATATGGCCTCTTTGGTAGCATAACTGATGTTGACTGCGGCTTTTCCAAATAACTGAATTTCATACAGTGACCTAAGTTGTAAAGACCGTCATCTCCTCCTCAGAAAACTCTTCTTTTCTTTTCCGTGACCAAGAGGACTTTGGTGCCCTTCCTCTGATTTTGTTTGTTTAGTTTGATTTGTGTGCTCCACAAATCTCATACAGCGCCTACTGCTCTCTGTACTCCTAACTCACCTCACCTCTGGGCTGTAAGTGCAGCCACTAAATACCCCGATGCACAGGCGCTGCTCATTGCGACCCTCATTATCATGATTGCAGCTCATTATTTGTGTGTGGTGACTAATTTGCATTACTCTTAAGCTTGCAAAATAACCTGCAGCCGCACTTGTTTCCACTACTCCTGTCCTTGCATCACTGCCTCGGTGTGGTGCTGCAGCACATTCTTTCTTTCCCTCTGTTTGCGAGCCTTGCTGTCAAGTAGCGCTGCAATTTCTTGGTTTTTTCACCTGGAAAGTGAAATGGTCCCCTCCTCCCTTTTCTAACGACATGACAAACAAAATGAGAACTTTCTTCAGCCTCGGGTAGATCCAGGTGTCAAGGTTAGGAATTAAAGTACATGTGTCCTAGAACATGTGTTTCCTCCAAAACTATATACTTGACACTACTGTAACAAAGAAACAAGCAAACAAAATAAACAGCTCCTAGCAGCCACTGTGATTTAGCCCATGTATTCCACTTGTGCATTACTACTGTAGCACTATACACTGTATACTCATTGCTTACAGTGTTTATTTTCTAAACATTTACCTTTTAATTTAACTTCAGGTATGTTACAAATGAGATGTTGTCGGAGGTAAGACTTGTGGTGTTCCACCCATGTCACTGATACACATGGTTAGTTTCACCTCTGTGGATAATTCATGTTATTAATTGCTTCTAATTAGTACCCACTGGCTAATGAAGAGAGCCATGTACTGTAGGCAGACAGTAAGGGCAGAAGCTCAGCATGTGGTTGAATCTTAATTGTTTAAAGTGATTGTAATCTGCTCAGACAGGGCCACAGATGAGGATGATGCAGAAATCAATAAACAATTAGGTTTCATATTAAAACCAAACTGATATGAAACAGTGAGAATGCTGGGAAGCAGCCCCAGAAAGTGTAGCTTGAACACAATTTCCACTTGGGAAATATCTTGGAAGAAAACAGTAGCCTCCCTATCATTTCGGTTTGACTAGATCACTGCATTTAAGTGGAAAACGTATGTCTGTCTGTCTGTGTCTGTCCATCTGTCCAGCTGCTGCAGCATTACATTTACCACTATATAGAACGTTTCTACAGTAGCTGGCTTCTCCCAAAGCGCTTAACAAATGAACACATAATGGATAATAAATTATTTCATGGTAATCTGTTAATAAGAATAAAAAGGTGCAGTGAGAAAAGGATCCATTGTTGCAAGCAATGCAATTCACAAAGGACACCGTGGATTGGCATATGTCATGTCATCTTATTGATTTACCCCATCATGTCTGTACATGTAGAGAATATGGAACAAGATACTTGAGTTTCCGGATGAATCCTGTACCGATCAATACATGATTTAGATTGCAGTGTAGGTCTCCAAAGAATGCTGTGATAATATCATAATTCCAGGGTGAGCATTGTAATGTGCAAGTTCAGACTGTAATTTGTTTACTTGAGTTTGTTTTACTGTGCACCGCCGCATGACTTAGACGTGCAAACATCTTCAATAGGGGATTATCAATTTTTTGTGGAAATCTGGCTTGAGATCTACTGTGGGTGGTGCATGGTTCAGCTGGCCAGGGAAAGTCTACAGATTCCATATATTTGCAGTGATATTTCAGGGCAGGTCATGTTGATCATTTAATGAGCATTCTATAGTGAATCACTCATGCTCTAGAGTCATTTATTTCAATCTAAAACAAGAAAGCGCAATCAGCAGAATTGAGCATGTTTTTTAGCTTGTGCATGGAGTAGACAAGCCCAAGTTTGCATTTGCAGTTTGCATTTTTTGCAAGCTATTGTGTACAGTACATGCCATTGAAACATGATTGAGTGTGCTGTTGAGGCTAGAGCTTGGTAACCACATGCCAATAAGTAACTGACATACTTTGTTTCAGTAGTCCTCACCAAAAAAAAGGTTTTCTGTTGCAAAGGTTTGATATATTTTCATATTTTACTTGCAATACCAAACCAAAGTTAGGTAAGGAGGCAACCTTAGAAGTCATGGGGTTATGGCCATGTTGATGTGACTTTGTTCAGCCATAGGAAATACACAGATTATGGTGGATAATGTAGAAATCTTCCTCGTCGGTAAATGATTGGTGGTTAATGCACCTAAACACACACTCAGGGAAACCGGAAGACTTTGGTTGCTGTAGTGATATGTGATATATGATGTGTTTTGGTAAGTAGATTACGTCTCTGCTGCACAAATCACAAACGGCTTTCCCAAGGAGCACGTTTCAAGGATGGAATTTGATTGACAGATGCTGTGCAAGCTGCTCGGGTTGGGGGGGACGACACATACCCATGCCTTGCTGGAGCATGAGGACGAGAGTGGCTGGAAGCAGTGAGCTGGAAACGCAAGAAAATAATGTGAACCTATTCCCACTCCCCACTGCTGCAGCAGTAGACTGACCTCTCGGATACAGCAGCTATGTACATGGGCATAACAGGAAAGAGGTGCATCAGAAGCTGGCATCATTGCCAGGTGGTTGTGTAGTATGGCAGGAGTCGTGAACCTGGTTGCTGCCTGGCACTGAGATCTGGGTAAACCAAATAAGTTGTTGGTGCAGGGTCTTTATTTTTACCTCGGGTATCTGCGAAGTGCAAGTCAGGAATCAATCCATAGAAATAAAACAGAATTAAGAGCAGTGCTACAGTAAACAATATTATTAAACGCAGCAAAGATTTTTTTAGTACCTGCACTAAAGAATGTAAAACCGGATCCGCTTTAATATTAGCATCTTTTGTCATATGCGTGAATATAAAATGTGTACATAATTTAACAAATCCTTTTAAATTGCAGTTTGGCTTTGTAGTTTAAATAGTTTTTATCTGTATAACTGAGGATAGCACATAAATCTTAGCAATACTAAAAGAAACTGGTTGAATTTATTATGTTTCTTTTAGGATTTCTAAGTTTTTAGCTCTAATAGTGTTTAATAGTTGTGGATGATACAAAGGCATATACAGCACTAAATGCATAACTTCATTATAAGTGGTCTTTTATATATGAATGATGTTTGGTGTGCATACTTTCAGCCATGGCCAAGCCCATTAGCTGCCCAGATTAATAAATAAATAAATAAATAAAGTCGCCTATTTTCTATAACCCAAATGTATTAAGCTAAGCACTAAACAAATAACAACTACTGTTGAGTGAAAATAAAAGTTAATGAACTAATGAAAGCAAACAACACATGCCCCATTGCCGTAATCATTAAACATGCCTATAACTCTGCAGAGACTCAGTAGCGTGGGTGAGATCTGTGTGGACAACGATGTTTCATATATTTTTCAGCCTTCACCTTCACTTCCTCTATAAGATAAATAACATACCGGTGTCCTAAGAACATATAATCTATAACATATAAATTAAAAAATGTACAAACAAGAGGAGGCTATTCAGCCCAATGCTCGGTTTTGTCATAGTGGGTTTAAAGGATGCCAACGTGGCTTGGTAACCTATACTATACCCTCACTCTGTGTAAAGAAATGTCTCCAACCCTTTGTCTTTAGTCTGTCTCCGCTTGATGCCTGCTGCAGTCATGGGGTTGTTCTGGATGACCTGAATGGTCTTTGTACCACAAGTTGACACCCACGTAAGTGCTCACAAGAATCTAATGAATGTATTGTTCAGGGGTAGAAAATTCCCAGAATCCAAACATGCCTGGTCAGGCATGTAGCTCTAAATTTTACATGCCCAACACAACATTTTACACACCCAAGTGTGAAACTGAAAAACACTTTTCTGCTGCTGTTGATTCCACACCGGTAGAGGACTTCTGGACTGCATGTCCTGTGTGTCAGCAGTGTACCTCATTCCACTGCTGCAACCTCTTACTTGCCTTTTTTTTCATCAAATAAGAATACATCCAGTGCTTAATTTTTTGGGGGGGGCAAAATAGTTTAACAATGGTGTACTCAATGACACAAAATAACATTTTTTTAAAATAAACTTTAAAGAATGCTCAACATTTGCTGAATCTCTGATTAAATGCTTTTTGTTATTTCCTCACAATTTCGGTAATTCATTGCAAATACAATCAGTTATCACTCTGACAGCGGTCACATTTTCTGCTATTCACGCAGGTGCACAGGGACGCAGTACTAGAACACATGAGATGCTGGCTGGAAGGGAAAAAAAGAAAGTTTAAATTTGTGGTAAAGTAATCGCTTGCTTTTGTTTTAGGGCATTGAAAAATTGTAGGTACCCGAATCGGGCATGTAAGCAATCTTTTTTTACATGCCCTGCCGAAATTTGTACGTGCCCCGAACATGTCGGGCAATATAATTTTCGAACATTGATTATTATTTTATTTAACCACCTCAAGATTGCATTTGTGTGTTGTTCAGTTGCACAGTAATTGGTATGAGCTTGTTAAGCTTCTCTGAGTCTGGCATTGAGGACTAGTTTAAACACTAGAGTTGGAGTGGGTGCCGCTCATGCATTGGCGTCTGATGCGGCGGTCAATTTTGCAGTTTTACATTTAAAACTGGCAGAGTCCAATGATGCGTTAAACTGGCTGGGTTAAAATGGTGTGCAGTCTGTCTCTGCTATTCTGCAGAGATGTGATCTGGAGGTGCAGTGTGGGAAAGCGGATCTTGCAGTGGGTATTAGTAGTTGTTGAGGCAGCAGAGCGGAGCAGCCTCTGTCCCTGGGGAAATTGGAGGAGGGGTATTCTGTCACTGCTCGCCTTGCTTTTGAATATCATTGCAGCTTTTTGTAGGAACAACAGAAACGCTTGCTGTACTGATGGGTTTCTCTGTAAAAACTAGAAGTAAAGCTTTAGACAGCTTTAATATTCAGTGCATAGTCGGTTTTTCTATGCTGTGTTATTGAAAAAAGGGGTAAATGACATAGGTGTCTTTTAATATTTATTTAAAATGTAATTTTTTTTAAAGGGAATCATTAGTTCTGTCAAATCCCCAAATCCAATAGATTAATACAGTTTAATTTTAAATGTCAAAGCATTTCTGTTTTGTTTTTTTAATCTTTTGGTTAGGTTTGATTACATTAAGGATTGTTTTTTTTGTACTGTATACTACAGTATTGGAAAGAGAACATGAACAATCAAAAATATACTTATTTTTACAGCAAAGATGTTATGTTCACATAAACAAAAGCAAACATAGTTCTTGATGCCTGCCCAGGACACAGATCTACCCATCACTTGCCATAGGAAGCACTATATTTAGCCTGTGTATTTAAGAGAGTTGATCAGCCTTAAATGCCAGCTATTGTTAGGAAGGCAGGGTTTGGCAAACCATACCAGGAAGCTCCAGAGAATGACTAGAGCTGTTCTTCCCCAAAACAATGAGGATAATCAGGGAGACGGGTCCTTTCATCCCACATAGTTTCCATAAAGGAAAGCGGGAGGAATTTAGAACTGGCACACACTCTTTGAGTTCATTACTGGTGGCAAGGAAACAATACCCTGTCCAGTTAAGTCCACTATGCAGGCTGTAGTCCATAATTGTCCAGATTTATTTATAAATTTATCTTGCCTCATTTGTATTTTTAACGTGTTTTTTTTGTTTGTTTTTTTCCCAGAATTACTTATAATTTTCTATTTCAGTCATCAGATTCTTGTGACAAAGTTCAAATGACCCCCTGTGGCCACTGTAGAGCCATCAAACAAGTGCATTTGGTATACTAGAGTGTAACCATTAACCTGTCCCCCTGCAACACCCTGCCACCAGTGGATATAAGAACTACCACATACAGTATGTTCTAAGTTGTACTGTATATTTTACTGATGTATTTTTTAGTCCCCTCCGTGTTTCAAGGGGAAATGGTTAATGGTTACACTCTGGTATCCCAGCTGTACTTTGAGAGAAGACATGTTTTGAGAGCTGTGTTAAGGCCAGAGGGGTGCTTAAAAGTTCTCAGGATATGTTGGGTGAAACAGTAAATTTATATACAAAGTGAATAGAAACAAGACCTAGACCAGTTTAAAATGCATGTGTAGGTTTAGCATTTTTCAAATTGAGGGAAAACCATTTTTTTTCCAAATGATTTTATTTAAGTATAGGCTTTGTTTTTCAATTTTAAAAGTATTTTTATTGTTCTGTGAAAAGTTCACTAGTTCATAGTTTTCCATTACCAGTACAGGGAAATGGGGGATTTTGCCAGGCACCCTTGTATATTTCCAAATATTATGTCTGCTGGATGGATTTCTGCAGTAAAGTCAACTGCTTAAAAAAAAAATAACAAAGGGACAGATACATCTCTTGATAAACTGCATAGTGCTATGTGTCCTGAGCTCTGTTTCCAGCATTCATATTTGAAGTTTCCTGTTTTCTGAGCAGTACAGTGTGTGCTCTGTTCCAGACACTGCCTGAGCAGTTCTGTACAGAGTGATGGATTGGAGAAGCAGGAGTTTGGAAATCTGCACCGTGGTGGTCTTGCTCTTTTGGCTTTCATGAGTGTTTGATGGATTGCTTGGTTTTATTGTGTCAGTATTTCAGCAGAAGTTGATTGAAGTGTTATGAAGAGAGCGGCTCCTGACAAAGGCAATGAGAGCGTACTGTA